>NC_057800.1:742783383-742789858 GCF_018294505.1 Triticum aestivum
CGTCCTTTAGGTAGGGTGGTCCTGCTTCTTCTTGTGGTGTATGCTGCTACTTCATCATCGTCGTCATGTTCGATCCTCGGGTCGCCGTACTTGTCGAAGTCTTGCTCATTGGCTACTCCATCCAATCCGATGATCTTCCTTTTGCCTCTCCTCATGACAATACGACTGGGCTTTGGCGGGTCGGTAATGAAGAAGCATTGGTCCACTTGGGAAGCCAGTACCCATGGCTCATTTTTCGCGGTGACGTTTGCGCCCGCGGTCTTGGATTTGGCTTCGGGTATAACCATGGTGGTGAAATATCGGTCTTCTTTTATGACGTTCTTGGCCCATCTGACACGGAACATCGGGACCTTCTCTCCAGCGTAGCTCAGCTCCCAGATCTCCTCGATCCTTCCGTAGTATCTGTCCTTGTCGTTACCGGTGTAGGATTCCATCGTTACCCCGGAGTTCTGATAACCATCGCTCTTCATGTCCTTGGCCTCGGTGTAGAATGTGTAGCCGTTGATATCGTACGCCTCATAGGTCATCAGGTTGTGCTCGGCGCCCTGTGACAAGGCGAATATGAGTTGTTCTTCCGCGGAAGAATACTCATGTAAAGGGTACGACAGAAGCTTCTGCTTGAACCAACGCGTGAAACATGAGTTGTGCTCTTTGAGTATATCTCCGTCCGTCCTCTATTGACGGGCAGACCAACGGGGTTCTCGATGCCTAGATAATTCGTGCAGTAGGAGATGCACTCTTCGGTCAGAAAGCCCCTGGCTATGCTTCCCTCTGGACGTGACATGTTGCGAACGTATCCTTTGATGACACCATTCATCCTTTCGAATGGCATCATGCTGTGCAGGAACGTCGGCCCGAGTTGGATGATATCCTCCACTATATGGACCAGCAGATGCACCATAACGTCGAAGAATGCAGGCGGGAAGTACATCTCAAGCTCGCATAGTATCACCACGATCTCTTCCTGTAGCCTTCTGAGTTGCCTCACGCCAATCGACTTCCGAGAGATGACGTCGAAGAAGTTGCATAGGCCAAATAGCGTTTCACGGACGTGCGCGTCCATGATCCCACGGATTGCAACTGGAAGTATCTGCGTCATCAGCACGTGACAGTCGTGAGACTTCATCCCGCTGAACTTCTGCTTCGCTGCGTCTAGGTATCTGCTTATCTTCCCCGCGTAACCGTAAGGAAGTTTTACTCCTAGGAGGCAGGTGAAAAACTGCTCGATCTCCTCCTGACTTAGAGTGAAGCACGCGGGAGGGTAGTCATTTCCGGTCTTCTTGGCCTTTTTGCCTTTGCGACGACTTTCTGTGTCCTGCTTCGCCTCATCATCATCATCATCATATATAGCGTGAAGCTCCTGCCTGATGCCCATTGATTTCAAGTCTGCCCTTGCTTTCGGCCCATCTTTGGTCCTCTCTGGCATGTTGAGCAGGGTACCAAGCAGACTCTCGCACACGTTCTTCGTGATATGCATGACATCAAGGCTGTGAGGCACACGGTGGATCTTCCAGTACGGCAAGTCCCAGAAAACAGACCTCGTTTTCCATACCTTCAGCAGCGGCTCTGGCGCCTTTTGCTTCTTTCCCGGCAGTGGGCAGTCTTTCCAATTTTTCAACAGCTTGTCTATTTCCTCGCCGCTCCTCGTACACGGGCGTTTTCGGGGTTCGGTTTCACCATCGAACAGATCCTTGCGTTTCCTCCATGGGTCATCGTCGCGAAGCCACCTTCGATGTCCCATGAACACGGTTTTCGAAGACCCGGGATCTCTATCTAGCTGGCGGTACGTTGTGTCATCCATGCACCTTACGCATCCAGAAAATCCGTGGACTACCTGCCCCGCAAGATATCCGTAACCGAGATAGTCGTGCACCGTCGTGAGCAGTGCGGCTCTCATAGGGAAATATTCTTTCTCTGCGGCGTCCCACGTATTGGCTGGCGTTTTCCACAGCGTGTCAATCTCCTCTTTCAGCAGCCCCAGATACAGATTGATGTCGTTCCCTGGTTGTTTCGGCCCTTCAATTAGCATACTCATGTGAATGTACTTCCTCTTCATGCACAACCAGGGGGGAAGGTTGTACATCCACACGAACACAGGCCAGGTGCTATGTGTGCTTCTCTGGCTGCCAAATGGATTGACTCCATCAGTGCTCGCGCTCAGCATGATGTTCCTTGGATCGTTCCCAAATTCTGGGTATTCGAAGTTCAACGCTTGCCACTGGCTCGCATCCTTAGGGTGACTCAGCATCTTGTCTTTTTTATCTATCTCCGGATCATTTGCGTCATCTTCTCGCTTCTTCTCCTCCCTATCCGCGTGCCAACGCAGGAGCTTTGCTACCTTAGGGTCCGCGAAATACCGCTGCAGACGAGGAGTGATCGGAAAGTACCACACCACTTTTCGAGGAGCTTTCTTCATCTTATTGTATCGAGTGACACCGCACACCGGACATATGGTAGACTCCACATGATCATCCCGATAAATGATGCAATTGTTCATGCACACATGGTATTTCACGTGCGGTAAATCCAGAGGACACACGATTTTCTTTGCCTCCTCCAAACTAGTCGGGCACTTGTTCCCCTTGGGAAGACGTTCGTGCCAGAATGACATGTTCTCGTCGAAGCATGCGTCGGTCATTTTGTGTTTTACCTTCATCTCCAGAGCCATGAGCGTTACTTTCAGGCGGGTATCCTCGGGCCTACATCCTTCATACAATGGAGTAACCGCGTCTAACTCAAGTTGATCTATCTTGGCTTTCTCTCGGGCGGCAGCTCTTGCGTTATCCGTCTGCTTGAGAAGCAGCTCTTGAATATGAGGGTCCTGCACCCAGCCCATCGATGGTCCAGCGTCGTCTGCTCCGCCGGCATCATCATCATGTCCTGCATCTTCTACATGATGACTGTGTACAGCATCACCGTCGTGATCATCTCCTGGGGATTCTTCGTCTTCTCGCCCCCCCCGAGCCGCGGGGGTTGTCTTGTTTCCCTTCCTCATTTCTTGCCCGGCCCCCATGGACGACTTCGTAGTCATCCTCATCACCTTGCCACCGATAGCAATCCATGAAACCACGCAAGAGCAGGTGGTCCCGCACCTGCCCGGAATCCGGGTCCGCAATAAGGCTATTCAGCTTGCATCTTCGACACGGACATCTTATCTCCGTCTCGTTCTTTTGAAGCATCTCGGCCTTCGCGGACCTCAAAAACCTATTCACGATGCCTTCGGTCATCGTGCGGACCATGGTCGCCTGCGGGGTAGAGCAAAACGATATTTTAGAACCAAGAAATTTTTTTTGGCATGACTTTCCCTAAAAATAGGACCAAAAAGAATGCTTAATGCCAAAATTCTCGCCGAAACGGAAATGAATCAACATTCCGGCAAAATATTGGCAACTATCGCATTTCAAATACCGGTACACCTCCAAACACAAACACATATGCAACACCACAAACATATGCAACACCACGAACATACATAGATCTAGCTAGGCCATAAAAAGTGCATGTGCACATTGTTGTAGGGAGAACAACATAAATATAGCTTCCCCCCTTACTTACCTAGCAAAACAAGGTAACTTAACCACTTAATTTGAATGAATCTATGGTGGAAATGAGGTGAAAAAGAGGAGGCACCTGAGACAAGGAGGAGGCGGTGGAGAGAATGAAGTGGGGAGAAAGTGAGTGTGGGAGGAGAGGCTGTCCAAAATATCTTGTTGCTGCCCACTTACTAATGGCGCACCAGCAACAAATGCGCCATTAGTAATCCAGGTTACTAATGGCGCACCCCCAGATGGTGCGCCATTAGTACTTTTGCAAAAAAAGGAATAAAAACAATAATAAAAAAATAACATTAGTGGCGCACCTTCCGGCCGGTGCGCCATTACTAGTTACACATTACTAGTTACAACTAGTAATGGCGCACCACCAGAGGATGCGCCATTAGTATGTTTGGACAGGCGCACTAGTTCAAAAAAACAAATTTGGTACTAATGGCGCACCGTGAGCAGGGTGCGCCATTAGTAGTTTCAACACTAATGGCGCATCAGGGTGTGGTGCGCCATTAGTATATACTAATGGCGCACCACATGTCTGGTGCGCCATTAGTGTCAATTCCATCTATAGCCCTTTTCCTAGTAGTGAGCTTAGCACCCGATCATTTAGTATGTTGCTATTGCTTTCTTCATGACTTATACATGTTCCTATGACTATGAGATTATGCAACTCCTATTTTCCGGAGGAACACTTTGTGTGCTACCAAACACCACAACGTAACTGGGTGATTATAAAGGAGCTCTACAGGTGTCTCCAAAGGTACATGTTGGGTTGGCGTATTTCGAGATTAGGATTTGTCACTCCGATTGTCGGAGAGGTATCTCTGGGCCCTCTCGGTAATGCACATCACATAAGCCTTGCAAGCATGGATCATACGGTTATCAGTCCTAGGGTTTGCAAATTTAGATGAATGGATCACTTGTATTCCATTTTATGCCTGTCTTTCATATAACCAAAGTTTTAGGAAACCAATACAAAGAAAAAACAATCTATTACCTGCCTTTGATATAATGTACAATTTGCTGGCATGAGATTTTTTTTCTTCTAATACCAGATTGCACATTTGGAAGAATGGAAGAACTACCTATAGCTGAGGGAAGCTTTCAGAAAGAAAATCTTCAAGTGGCTCATGGCTGCAAAGATTGTGTACCGGCGTAATAGTCTCTATAAATGCCTGTTCTGCAGGAAAGAGAACCAGCATTCCAAAACCACAGCAATTGCAGCTTACAGAAAGAGGTGGCATCTTAAGGCAAAACCTGCTGAGTTGGCCAACAAATTGGGGAGGGTGAAGACCTAAAAGCATATAGTCAAGTTTGTTTTTTGTGTTCTATCGACACCAAATGTAAAAAAAATATCGGTCCACATGAACAAGTATCAATCTTTATCTCCTTCGACGGTCAGTCCCACATTGGCAAACATGAACAAGTGTTGATCTCATTGGACTTACATCCTGGCAAAATTCGGTGTCATTCTGAACCTGCTTCATGGGAGGCCTTTCGGGACGGGAAGGGTCCGTCTCGAAGCATGTTTTTGTTGACATCCTTGAAGTGGACCAACAACCTTGTACCAACATGACTAGCATCATTGCCAAGTTTCATAGCTTTTTGACGTTGTAAGGATTATCTAGGGCTTTCGCGTCGATAAATCATACTAATACATAAGTTTTTTTTCTGCGCCTATTTTTTTTCTACGCTCGAGGGTGGGCTGCCATGCATCGTGTCGTTGGGCTGTGTAAAGAAGCCCACCTGTTGGACCGAGCGATGTCCGCTGCCGTTGCATGCACCCGAGCGAGCCTACGTTGCATGCGGTTGCATGCATGCGTCCGCTTCAGCCTACGTTGCATGCGTGCACATACGCGAAGGAGCACGCGGCGCAGAGCCGTCCCCGGTTGACCCGACCGACGGCACATAGGCCAGCACTTAAACTTCGCATTTTGATTCACACTACAGTTTCCCACGCGTGTACACTCCCGATGCCGTGGTGGGTGGAAAATTTGTTCACATTTGACCCCATTACTACCACGGTGGCTATTTAAGCCACCTATCATGTTCCTCTTCCTCTCACACCCTTCATCCATCTCCCATACTCTCCCACCTGCATTTTGCGCCTGCCCTTCTTCTTCTTCTTCACCACAAACAGCCCCAAGAACCAGCCCGCCACAGCCATGCAGTACACCGGGCCAACCTACCGCTTCCCCCCACTAGTAGAAAAAGTGAAGGAAATATGCCCTAGAGGCAATAATAAAGTTATTATTTATTTCCTTATATCATGATAAATATTTATTATTCATGCTAGAATTGTATTAAATGGAAACATAATACATGTGTGAATACATAGACAAACAGAGTGTCACTAGTATGCCTCTACTTGACTAGCTCGTTAATCAAAGATGATTATGTTTCCTAACCATGAACAAAGAGTTGTTATTTGATTAATGGGTTCACATCATTAGGAGAATGATGTGATTGACATGACCCATTCCATTAGCTTAGCACCCGATCGTTTAGTATGTTGCTATTGCTTTCTTCATGACTTATACATGTTCCTATGACTATGAGATTATGCAACTCCCGTTTGCCGGAGGAACAATTTGTGTGCTACCAAACGTCACAACGTAACTGGGTGATTATAAAGGAGCTCTATAGGTGTCTCCAAAGGTACATGTTGGGTTGGCGTATTTCGAGATTAGGATTTGTCACTCCGATTGTCGGAGAGGCACTAGTAGAAAAAGGGCCTATTGTCCCGGTTGGTGAGGGCCTTTAGTCCCGGTTCATGAACCGGGACTAAAGGGTCGGTACTAATGCCCTGACCCCTTTAGTCCCGGTTCAATCCAGAACCGGGACAGAAGGGCCTCCACGTGGCCTGTCCCCTGAGCCCAGGCAGGAGGGCCTTTGGTCCTGGTTGGTGGCACCAACCGGGACCAATA
>NC_057800.1:742790025-742795047 GCF_018294505.1 Triticum aestivum
TTGGGGGGTTTTGGGGGGTTAATTTAGGTGTTTCATATATTGTGCTATAGCTAGCTAATTAATAGAGAGAAGTGTCCTCTCTTTTGTCCGTGCTTGGTCGACGCTACGTACCATACATACGTATAGAGAGGACTAGCTAGACACGCTAGCTAGCTAGAGTAAGTAAACAGAAGATCGTCATGAACATATATGCATACAGAGAGAAGTGATATCGACCACCTCTCCTTCTCCGAGAGATTGGTCGAACAACAAGTTCTCGTATATCTATCCGACACTACCGGCTACATATATACAATAATTATCTTTTACAAATATATAATCTCCTAACATACGGACGCGTGGTCCACATAGTATTCTCCGTCTTCAACGATCACGTGGTCAAGAAAGAATGCCGCCAATTCCTCTTGAATTGCTCGCATGCGATCTGGTGCTAGGAGTTCATCCCGCATCCGAAACATCTAATTTTAAGAAGGGGGTCAATACATATATATATATATATATATATATATATATATATATATATATATATATATGAATGAATGAAAGTCAACACAAATGATGGTAATAAAATAAAATTGTGAATACTGTTATTTACGCACTTCATATTGTTTGTCGGAGTAGCCCCGCTCACAGGTCGTGTGGCGGATGGACTCGCAAATGTAGTATCCACAGAAATCATTCCCTTGTTCGTGCCACAACCACTTTACAAGAAATAGAGGTCAATCAAACTGATAATTAGCAAGCATGCTAAATGGTATTGATGAAACTAGCGCTTGAATCACTAGGAGATGCGTGGAATATGCTAATATATAGTACTTACTTTCGGGTGCCTAAATTGCAGGTTCTTCGGTAGTCCCGGAGCTTTTTTGGTGAATTTTCTCCAAGCCCTGCCATACAAAGAAAACAATTACTTGATATCAGAAATGAACAAAGTTGCTGATATGGTGGATAATGATCGATTTAACTTACTTCTCGAGCAGTTCAGTCATGTCCGCATACTCCTTGGGATCTTTTCGCTTCGAGTCTAAGACAATTACTACTCCCTTCTCAAGCTTAATCTCTAGGAGAATATAGTGGTACCTGCGCACACATGCATAACTCATCAATATTACATTACTATAACCTGGACTAATAAGGAAACCGAATATGCCACAAGACAGTAACACTTACTTGAAGTTGTAAGGAAAGAGTATTATATCTTTGTGTTCATTTATTTCCAACGATCGTAGCAAGTTGGCCTCGGTTTCTTTGGCACGATATTCAACCTCAGTTGCATCTATGAGATACGTGTTAATGAACCCAATATCTCCCACTTGTCTTTTCTTCAATTCGGCGATCTTCAATCTGCATAATATGGTGAGGATAATTATAAATACATGCAATGAAAGGGCTGAGTTATATAGAGAGATTTAATGACAGAAGTAGTACTACTTACAGACAGTAGCAGGTGACCGTTGATTTATCGATGGCCAATTGATTGAAAAACTGATAGAAATCCTCAAATTGAATAGGCAACAGTTCAATTCCATGAAGGTCATGCTCCTTTTTAACTCTCACATACAAAGTACTCCTCCCATCAGACTCTTTGCAGGTTTTCATGTACCAATCATGCAATCTTCGCATCATCATTGATAGAGAACTTTCATCTTTGACGAGAGGCTTCCCGTACTCGTATCTTTGTATCTGCACCTCCAAGAAATCATAATGTACATCGTCGGGCAGGTAATCTGCAGGATTGCCATAACCGGGCACCATCCTCGGATCGACGATGTCGCTAGCAGGCACCTTGAGCGGGGGGCACGATTGCTTCGCTTGTTCGCCGAGCTGGGCAATTTGTTTCCCAGCTCGTCGTTCTTTCATCTTTTGATCACTTTTAGTACTTCCCGACCTCTCCGCTTCGGCAAATGCCTTTCCAATACTGCGCTCATATTTGCCTTTCGGCGGAGACTTGGGTGGTTTTGTCAAGGCAGCCAGAGTGCGCTTCGCTTTCACCGGATCTACCTTCTCCTCCGGAGGTGGATGTCTCTTTGCTTGCAACCATTGATACCAGTCATCCACTTCGGTCTGCGCGATCTTCGCGTTTTCCTCCTCGCTCCTCTCGTACGGTAACTTCTCTAGAGTCTTCAGAGAAGGACCGAATCTGTATCTCCTCCCGCCTTTGGCTGTACTGCTAGACGCCGGCAGAGCAGACGGAGCGGATGTCTTCTTTCCTTGCTTACGAGGCGGAGGAGAAGGACTACGACGCGCCGGAGCAGCCGGAGCGGCGGCGGATCTCTTCCGCCTTTGCTGACGAGGCGGAGAAGGAGGAGGCTGGCTGCTCGGGCGCGCCGGCGCAGGCGGAGAAGGAGGCGGAGTGCCGCCACGCGCCGGAGAAGGAGCCGGCCGAGTGCCCTGATCATCACTCGCCGGAGGAGGAGGCGGAGTGCCCTGACTCGCCGGAGGAGGAGGAGGAGGCGGAGGCGTCCAGTTCGTAAGGTTGATGAGATCCTTCCACCATAGGCATGGAGTCTTCAGAGCAGAACCCAGCCGATACTCCCCTTCACCGGTAGGGTGGTCAAGCCGGAGGTCCTCAAATCCCTCCGTTATTTCATCGACCATCACCTTAGCATATCCTTCGGGAATCGGCCGACAGTGAAAAGTTGAGTCGGGTTTAGTAGGATAAACTGAGCCAACAGCCACCTTGACCTTCTAATTGCTCCATTGCGCCATAAGGTGGCAATTTTCAGTATCCGTGATAGCATCCACGGGATAGCTGGCAGGAGCCGTCAAGGCATGCTCTGGCTGAAGCAGCTCGGTGGAAGCCACGCTGCTTCTCCGCTAAGATGGCGGGGTAGCTTCGGGGGAAGCTTCGGCAGGTCGTTTGTTGCGATCTGCTTCTCGTTCCTCTAGCCCCATTACCCTTTCGTGCAGCGCCTGCAGTTGGCTCTGCTCCAGTTTCTTCCTCCTCTCCTGGGTTTTGTAACCCCCTGCGTCTGGAAATCCAGCCTTCCACGAAACGGAGCCTGGCGTGCCTCGTGTCCGTCCAGGGTGCTCAGGATTGCCGAGGGCCATTGTGAGCTCGTCCTTCTCCCTGTCTGGAATGAACGTCCCTTGCTGCGCTGCTTCGATATATTGCTGAAGCCTCTTGACTGGTATGTCCAATTGTTCGCCCGTCCAAATGCACTTCCTTGTTATAGGGTCCAAGGATCCGCCGGCCCCAAAGAACCAAGTACGGCAACGGTCTGGCCAGTTCATTGTCTCTGGTTCGATCCCTTTATCATGCAGATCATTCTCAGCCTTGGCCCACTTAGCCCGGGCTAATAGGTAGTCACCTGATCCCGTGCGATGGTGAAGCTTCTTCTGCGCAGCATTTCTCTTCTTTGTCGCCGACATCTTTTTACTCTCTTCCG
The DNA here is from genome assembly GCF_018294505.1 of Triticum aestivum. NCBI lineage: Eukaryota > Viridiplantae > Streptophyta > Magnoliopsida > Poales > Poaceae > Triticum > Triticum aestivum. The sequence goes on from NC_057800.1 coordinate 742,793,415, forward strand.
ATGTCTTGTGGGCCACAAATGCGGGCCAGTCATCTCTGATCTTCTCATATTTGCCCTTGATTTCTGGTGTCTCATTATTTTCTACATACCTATTGAGGTCTTTCTTCCAATTCCTGAATAGGTCTGCCATCTTCTTCAGAGCAAAAGACTTGACTAATGGCTCTATAACTGGCTTCTCCGGATCATTCTCCGGCGGAAGGGTGAAATTTGACTTCAGCTCAGTCCAAAGATCATTTTTCTGCATATCATTGACATAAGACACCTCAGGGTCTTCGTTCTTAGGCTTATACCATTGGTGGATGATGATCGGGATCTTGTCCCTAACCAGAACCCCGCACTGAGCAACAAATGCCTTCTTTGTCCGGTAGGGTTCAATCGGTTGGTCGTCCCGCGCGATTTGTATGATCTCAAACTTTTCATCCGAGCTCAACTTTTTCTTCGGGCCTCGTCTCTTTACCAAAGTTGTGCTCGATCCGGAGGGCTAGAAAAAAGAACAAAGACGAGAGTTAATTAATATGTTTACATATATACCAAAACAATGAATGCATCAATTAGCTAGTCAGCACAGGCTTAACTAATATATATACCTGGCCGGACTCGGTTTGGTGATCACCGGAGCCGTCCTCACGGTCTACTTCTTCACCCTCTCCTTCTTGCACCGGCATTGGGTCATCGGAGCCATGTAAATAGCCAGCTGCTTCTTCACCCTCTCCGTCCAGACCATCATTGTCGTTGAGAAACATCAACGAGCAGACGGCATCACTTCCTTGTGCGATTATGTCCCTCAACAACGCTTCTTGTGCTTCGTCTCGGGGGGTGTCCATAGTTTCTACAAATATTTACAACATGGCAATTATTATTCAAACATGACAGATATGGATATATTAGTGGCAAACGTAGAACTAGCTAGCTAATCACAATAAGGAATCATATTAGTGGCCTCGATGCTGCTTCTCTAGGGTTTGGGGTGGCCTCGACAACGCTTCAAGGATTAGGGGGTGGCCTCGAGAACGCTTCAAGCTAGGAGGGGGTAATATCGACCCCCCCACGTGTTGAAGCTATCGGGAGGGGGTCGGCGTTGAACACTACATCTATGTCCCACAAGTGACGTGGGCATCGACGCCCGCGGTAGGGTAGAGGGTCGTGGATCGCCGAGCGGTCGAGGCTCAAGGGGTCGAAGATCGCCGAGGGGTCGGGAGGTTGCCTAGTGTCAAAGGATTCAACAAAACCATGTCTTCATCATTAGGCGAAAGTAACAGGTGCATGATGGTATGAAGCTCTCCAAAGTTATTTTGGAACGGAGTCCTAGATAGGATAATTCGCTTTTTGGTACAAAGTTCAGCAAGAACCTTCCGAATATCGTTATTTGAAAGCCCTTTTCTGAGATTCGTACAAAAAGGCAAATTATCCTATCCGGGACTCCATTCCAGAATAACTTTGGAGGACTTCGTACCATCATGCCATGGTTACTTCCGGCTAATGATGAAGCCATGGATTTCTTCAATACTTTGACACTATAGGAACCCTCGACCCTGAAACCTTCGACCCTTGACCCCTTAACGACCCTCGACCCTCTACCCTAGTTCCCGACCCTCGACCCCTCGGCGATCCTCGACACCCTCGTTATATCGAC
>NC_057800.1:742796007-742796676 GCF_018294505.1 Triticum aestivum
GTCCCGGTTGGTGCCACGAACCGGGACAATTGCTCCCTTTAGTCCCGGTTGATGCCACCAACCGGGACCAAAGGCCCTGTGCTGCCCCGCGCCGAAAAGTTTAGTCCCACCTCGCTAGTTGAGAGAGCTCGAGTGTGGTTTATAAGCGCTGCTGCGACCACCCACTCGAGCTCCTCTCAACTGCAGGCTTTCGGGCCTAACCCTGCTGTCTCTGCCTGTGGGCCTACTGGGCCTCCCGCGGGCCTGAATCCTGGCCCATGGTAGGGTTTCTAGTCGTATTTAGGTCGTGGGGGCCCAGTAGGTGGCACTTTTTTTTGTTTTCTTTGTTGCTTTATTTATTTTATTTTGTTTCTACTTACAACAAAATACTTATTGTTGCTATTTTTATTTTTTTCCAGTTTTTTGGTTTTGCTTTCTGCATTATTTATTTTTTGTTGTTTTTTGCTTTATTTTTTAATTCTTTTTGCTTTTAGTTTTAGAAAAATTATAAACTTTCTGTTAGTGCCATTAGTTTTCAAATTTGAAAACACTTTTTTTGTTTTCTTTGTTGCTTTATATATTTTATTTTGTTTGTACTTACAACAAAATACTTATTGTTGCTATTTTTATTATTTTTCAGTTTTTTTGTTCTGTTTTCTGCATTATTTATTTTTTGTTGTTTTTTGCTTT
>NC_057800.1:742796771-742804160 GCF_018294505.1 Triticum aestivum
TTTTTGCTTTTAGGTCAGCAAAATTATAAACTTTCTGTTTGTGCCATTAGTTTTCAAATTTGAAAACACTTTTTTGCTTTATTTATTTATTTTATTTTGTTTCTACTTACAACAAAATACTTATTGTTGCTATTTTTATTTTTATTTTCAAGTTTTTTTGTTTTGTTTTCTGCATTATTTATTTTCTTTTGGTTTTTTGCTTTATTTTTTAATTCTTTTTGCTTTTAGGTCAGCAAAATTATAAACTTTCTGTTTGTGCCATTAGTTTTCTTTGAAATTTGTGTGAATCACAAGTTTGTGAGCTCAACAAGGCGTGTAGAGGGACGGGCTTATAAACCGGTGTGAGCGCCCTTCGGTTGGCGAGGTTTTCAAATTCATAGTTTTCAAATGAACTCTGAAAAAGTTGGCATAGCATGTGCATGTACAAAACGGACAATGGTATCATACTCGTCTGTTACAAAGTTGGCATGGTATCATCATAATAGTTGCGGGAGAAAGTCTTCACTTTTTCTTCGCTTGTGTCGTTTGCTTATTGCGCCGTAACCATGGATAATCTTCATCTTTTATCAGGATGCTTGGGTCAGCCTTGACTTTGAAGGGGGGAATTTCATGAAACTTTTCATACTCTTCAGACATGTCTGTCTTGCCCTCCACTCCCAGGATGTCCCTTTTTCCTGAAAGAACTATGTGGCGCTTTGGCTCATTGTATGATGTATTCGCTTCCTTATCTTTTCTTTTCCTCGGTCTGGTAGACATGTCCTTCACATAGATAACCTGTGCCACATCATTGGCTAGGACGAACGGTTCGTCAGTGTACCCAAGATTTTTCAGATCCACTGTTGTCATTCCTTACTGTGGGTCTACCTGTACCCCGCCTCCTGACAGATTGACCCACTTGCACTTAAACAAAGGGACCTTAAAATCTACTCCGTAGTCAAGTTCCCATATGTCTACTATGTAACCATAATATGTGTCATTTCCCTTGTCGGTTGCTGCATCAAAGCGGACACCGCTGTTTTGGTTGGTGCTCTTTTCATCTTGGTCAATCGTGTAAAATGTATTCCCATTTATCTCGTATCCTTTCCAAATCATTACAGTCGAAGATGGTCCCCTGGACAACAAGTAAAGCTCATCACAAACAGTGCTGTCACCTCTGAGACGTGTTTCCAACCAACTGCTGAAAGTCCTGATGTGTTCACATGTAATCCAGTCGTCGCACTACTCCGGGTGTTTGGAGCGCAGACTGTTCTTGTGTTCATCGACATACGGGGTCACCAAGGTAGAGTTCTGTAGAACTGTGTAGTGTGCTTGAGACCAAGAATATCCATCCCTGCATATTATTGAGTCCCTTCCAAGCGTGCCTTTTCCAGTCAGTCTCCCCTCATACCGCGATTTAGGGAGACCTATCTTCTTAAGGCCAGGAATGAAGTCAACACAAAACCCGATGACATCCTCTGTTTGATGGCCCATGTAGATGGTTCCTTCTGGCCTAGCGCGGTTACGAACATATTTCTTTAGGACTCCCATGAACCTCTCAAAGGGGTACATATTGTGTAGAAATACGGGCCCCAGAATGACAATCTCGTCGACTAGATGAACTAGGACGTGCGTCATGATATTGAAGAAGGATGGTGGGAACACCAGCTCGAAACTGACAAGACATTGCGCCACATCACTCCTTAGCGTTGGTACGATATCTGGATCGATCACCTTCTGAGATATTGCATTGAGGAATGCACATAGCTTCACAATGGCTAATCGGACATTTTCCGGTAGAAGCCCCCTCAATGCTACCGGAAGCAGTTGCGTCATAATCACGTGGCAGTCATGAGACTTTAGGTTCTGGAACTTTTTCTCTGACATATTTATTATTCCCTTTATATTCGATGAGAAGCCAGTCGGGACCTTCATACTGAGCAGGCATTGAAAGAATATTTCTTTCTCTTCTTTCGTAAGAGCGTAGCTGGCAGGACCTTCATACTGCTTCGGAGGCATGCCCTCTTTTTCATGCAAGCGTTGCAGGTCCTCTCGTGCCTCAGGTGTATCTTTTGTCTTCCCATACACGCCCAAGAAGCCTAGCAGGTTCACGCAAAGGTTCTTCGTCACGTGCATCACGTCGATCGAAGAGCGGACCTCTAGGTCTTTCCATTAGGGTAGGTCCCAAAATATAGATTTCTTCTTCCACATGGGTGCGTGATTCTCAGCGTCATTCGAAACAGCTAGTCCGCCGGGACCCTTTCCAAAGATTACGTGTAAATCATTGACCATAGCAAGTACGTGATCACCGGTACGCATCGCGGGCTTCTTCCGGTGATCTGCCTCGCCTTTGAAATGCTTGCCTTTGTTTCGACATTGATGGTTGGTCGGAAGAAATCAATGATGGCCCAGGTACACATTCTTCCTGAAGCTTCCCAGGCATATACTATCGGTGTCAAGTAAACAGTGCGTGCATGCATGGTATCCCTTATTTGTCTGTCCTGAAAGGTTACAGAGAGCGGGCCAATCGTTGATGGTCACGAACAGCAACGCCTTTAGGTCAAATTCCTCCTTTTTGTGCTCATCCCACGTACGTACACCGTTTCCATTCCATAGCTGTAAAAGTTCTTCAACTAATGGCCTTAGGTACACATCAATGTCGTTGCCGGGTTTCTTAGGGCCTTGGATGAGAACTGGCATCATAATGAACTTCCGCTTCATGCACATCCAAGGAGGAAGGTTATACATACATAGAGTCACGGGCCAGGTGCAGTGATTGCTGCTCTGCTCCCCGAAAGGATTAATGCCATCCGCGCTTAAAGCAAACCATACGTTCCTTGGGTCCTTTGCAAACTCATCCCAGTATTTTCTCTCAATTTTTCTCCTCTGCGACCCGTCAGCGGGTGCTCTCAACTTCCCGTCTTTCTTACGGTCCTCACTGTGCCATCGCATCAACTTGGCATGCTCTCCGTTTCTGAACAGACGTTTCAACCGTGGTATTATAGGAGCATACCACATCACCTTCGCAGGAACCCTCTTCCTGGGAGGCTCGCCGTCAACATCACCAGGGTCATCTCGTCTGATCTTATACCGCAATGCACCGCATACCGGGCATGCGTTCAGATCCTTGTAGGCACCACGGTAGAGGATGCAGTCATTAGGGCATGCATGTATCTTCTCCACCTCCAATCCTAGAGGGCATACGACCTTCTTTGCTGCGTATGTACTGTCGGGCAATTCGTTATCCTTTGGAAGCTTCTTCTTCATTATTTTCAGTAGCTTCTCAAATCCTTTGTCAGGCACAGCATTCTTTGCCTTCCACTGCAGCAATTCGAGTACGGTACCGAGCTTTGTGTTGCCATCTTCGCAATTGGGGTACAACCCCTTTTTGTGATCCTCTAACATGCGATCGAACTTTAGCTTCTCCTTTTGACTTTCGCATCGTGTCCTTGCATCGACAATGACCCGGTGGAGATCATCATCATTGGGCACATCGTCTGGTTCCTCTTGATCTTCAGCAGCTTCGCCCATTGCAGCACCATCGTGCACATCGTCTGGTGCATCTTGATGTTCAGTAGCATCACCGTATTCAGGGGGCACATAGTTGTCATCGTACTCTTCTTCATCGCCGTCTTCCATCATAACCCCTATTTCTCCGTGCCTCGTCCAAACATTATAGTGTGGCATGAAACCCTTGTAAAGCAAGTGGGTGTGAAGGATTTTCCGGTCAGAGTAAGACTTCGTATTCCCACATATAGGGCATGGACAACACATAAAACCATTCTGCTTGTTTGCCTCAGCCACTTCGAGAAAATCATGCACCCCCTTAATGTACTCGGAGGTGTGTCTGTCACCGTACATCCATTGCCGGTTCATCTGCGTGCATTATATATAATTAAGTGTGTCAAAAATCATTACAGAACATCATGAATAGATAATTATAAGTGACCAAATTAAAAGAAGTTCATCATCACATAAAAACCAAAGTACATACATAGTTCTCATCTAACAACATAAAGCTCTGCAGAGCATCTAAATTAATTAAACCATACATTGAAACTATGTAAAACATTTCAATGAGAAAACAAATGCGATCATAATCGCAACCAAGGTAACAACTGATCCAACGGCATAATGATACCAAGCCTCGGCATGAATGGCATATTTTCTAATCTTTCTCATCTTCAAGCGCATTGCATCCATCTTGATCTTGTGATCATCGACGACATCCGCAACATGCAACTCCAATATCATCTTCTCCTCCTCAAGTTTTTTATTTTTTCCTTCAAGAAATTGTTTTCTTCTTCAACTAAATTTAACCTCTCGACAATAGGGTCGGTTGGAATTTCCGGTTCAACAACCTCCTAGATAAATAAAATCTATGTCACGTTGGTCGGCATAATTTTCATAAACAATAAATGAACCAATAGTTATGAAAAGATAATATATACCACATTCGAATCATAGACAGGACGAGAGCCGACGGGGGCGGATACCAAAACCATCGCACTATATAAGATGCAATAATAAAAGTAAGAAAATAATACAAGTATCTATCTAAACATACAAGTAAGAATGTTTTTCCTTTCAGAAAGAAGATAAGAACAAGAGGCTCACCACGGTGGTGCCGGCGATGAGATCGGCGCGGGTGATCGACGGCGGTGCAGACGGGGACGGGACGTGACGGACCGCTAAACCTAGATCAATCTTGAGGAAAATGGAGCTTGGCGGTCGAGCTTGGAGAGGAGAAACCTTAAGTAATGTGGCTCGGGCATTCCATCGAACACCTTGTGTGCATAGGAGGTGAGCTAGAGCACCACCAAGCCCTCTCCCCCTCGGCCAGAAAAAACAGAGCAGTGTGCTCTGCTCTTGCGCGAGGGGCTATATATAGGCAGCACCATTAGACCCGGTTGGTGGCATGAACCGGGACTAAAGGGAAGCCTTTGGTCCCAGTTCATGCCACCAACCGGGACCAATAGTGGTGGGCCAGGAGCCAGGGCCATTGGTCCCGGTTTGTCCCACCAACCGGGACCAAAAGGTCCGGACGAACCGGGACCAATGGCCCACGTGACCCGGCTGGCCCCCTGGGCTCACGAACCGGGGCAAATAGCTCCATTGGTCCCGGTTCTGGATTGAACCGGGAGTAATGGGCTAAACTGGCCTGGATGAAAGCCCCCTTTTCTACTAGTGAGGTATCTCTGGGCCCTCTCGGTAATGCACATCACATAAGCCTTGCAAGCATTGCAACTAATGAGTTAGTTGCGAGATGATGTATTACGAAACGAGTAAAGAGACTTTCCGGTAACGAGATTGTACTAGGTATTGAGATACCGACGATCGAATCTCGGGCAAGTAACATACCGATGACAAAGGGAACAACGTATGTTGTTATGCGGTCTGACCGATAAAGATCTTCGTAGAATATGTAGGAGCCAATATGGGCATCCAGGTCCCGCTATTGGTTAGTGACCGGAGACGTATCTCGGTCATGTCTACATTGTTCTCGAACCCGTAGGGTCCGCACGCTTAAGGTTTCGATGACAGTTATATTATGAGTTTATACGTTTTGATGTTCCGAAGGTTGTTCGGAGTCCCGGATGAGATCACGGACATGACGAGAAGTCTCTAAATGGTCGAGACATAAAGATTGATATATTGGAAGCCTATGTTTGGATATCGGAAGTGTTCCGGGTGAAATCGGGATTTTACCGGAGTACCGGGAGGTTACCGGAACCCCCCCCCCCCGGGAGCTATGTGGGCCCTAGTGGGCCTTAGTGGAAGAAGAGGAGAGGCGGCCAGGGCTGGGCCGCGCGCCCCTCCCCCTAGTCCGAATAGGACAAGGAGAGAGGGGGCCGGTGCCCCCCTCCTTCTCTCTCTCTCTTTTCCACCTCGCGAATCCTATTCCAACTAGGATTGGGGGAGAAGTCCTACTCCCGGAGGGAGTAGGACTCCTCCTAGCGCGCCCTATGATGGCCGGCCGGCCTCCCCCCCTTGAAACTTTATATACGGAGGCAGGGGCACCCCAGAGACACACAACTTGATCCACGTGATCATATTCTTAGCCGTGTGCGGCGCCCCCTTCCACCATAGTCCTCGATAATATTGTAGCAGTGCTTAGGCGAAGCCCTGCGACGGTAGTACATCAAGATTGTCACCACGCCGTCGTGCTGACGGAACTCCTCCCCGACACTTTGCTGGATCAGAGTCCGGGGATCTTCATCTTGCTGAACGTGTGCTAGAAATCGGAGGTGCCGTAGTTTCGGTGCTTGATCGGTCGGGCCGTGGAGACGTACGACTACATCAACCAAACGCTTCCGTTGTCGATCTACAAGGGTACGTAGATCACACTCTCCCCTCTCGTTGCTATGCATCACCATGATCTTGCGTGTGCGTAGGAATTTTTTTGAAATTACTATGTTTCCCAACAAAAAGGGCCTTCAGTCCCGGTTCATAAGGGCCTTTAGTCCCGGTTCTGGAACCGAGACTAAAGGGTCGGTACTAATGCCTCTCCCTTTAGTCCCGGTTCAATCCAAAACCGGGACTAAAGGGCGCGGCCACGTGGAGCTCCACCTTTAGTCCCGGTTGGTAACACCAACCGGGAGGAAATTTTATGATTTTTTTTTGAATTTTTTTTTATTTTCAAATTTCTGAATTTTTTTAACCTCGAGTCTATAATCACCACCCCTCATCACTTCTCAATTTATCCTCTAATCACCCCTCATCATTCCAAATCATCTAACTTCCCGAACGGTCACCCATCCTCCCACTTCCACAGCCAGAGCACGCTTAACTTCCGGGTTCTATTCTCCCTCGCTCCAAGTCTGCACTTGTTGTTTTCCTGACAATACTAAGATGTCAATCCTATTAACCTTGAGGAATTTTGCTTGAGCATGAAGTGACACATTTCATAGTTTTATTTTGAAACTGTTGTTTTAAAAAACAATAATTATTTAGTAACACTAATATTTCTTGAATAATTAGTTTGACCATTGTTTGACCACAGTTTGACCATATTTGACCAAAATTCAAATAACTGAAATAATTATTTTGTAACACTAATATTCTAGAATAATTAGTTTGACCATTGTTTGACCATAGTTTGACCATTGTTTGACCGTTGTTTGACCACTGTTTGAATTTTTTTCGATTTTTTCACTCTAGATCTTAAAAGCCCCGTAACTTTTTTCTATTAGGTTTTTGAGGATTTTGAAAATGTTTAACGGTGTTCCCCCTGTTAAATTCGGATGTAACTTTTCGAGTAGATGATTTTTCATATAAAAGTTATGCCCATTTTTACAAATTTCAGAGAGATTTTGTAAATAAAGTCAAAATTCACATTTGCAAATTTTCCCAACAACTAGACCACATATCACATGAGAAACTTATTTTCTTTTATTTTTTTAGACATTTCTA
>NC_057800.1:742804813-742806078 GCF_018294505.1 Triticum aestivum
TCTAGTCTTTAGTCCCGGTTTGAGGCACGAACCGGGACCAATGGTTGTGGGCCAGGAGCGAGGCCCATTGGGCCCGGTTCATCCCACCAACCGGGACCAAAAGGTCCAGATGAACCGGGACCAATGGCCCACGTGGCCCGGCCGGCCCCCTGGGCTCATGAACCGGGACCAATGCCCCCATTGGTCCCGGTTCTGGACTGAACCGGGACTAATGGGCTGACCCGGCCTGGACCAAAGCCCTGTTTTCTACTAGTGCCCCACTGTGCCGGAGATGCTCTACCCCGTCGGGGTGTACGTCGGGAGCACCCTTCATGTGTGTGCGATGTCAAGGTGGAGGGGCGCAAGGGGGCTCACCGACTTCTTCCTTTGGGTCGGCTACGCGCAGCTCCCTCGGGGATCTCCAAGGATGTACCGAGTCGAGGAGGTCATCCACAACGGGATTGTGGTTTCTATACTTGCCCACTTCACTAACCCCTTCGACGCGTTCTACCTCCTCGGCCGCGTGTTCTGGTGTGGCTGCGAGTTCATAGCTTTCACCACCCATAACATCTTCACGGACTACGACAACGTCTTCCCCACCGACAAGCACATGCACACTCTGCCGTACCCCATCAACAACACCGTGGAGGAGCAGTGAAGGGCGGTCGGAGGAGGAGCAAGGAGGAGCCTGGTGGAGAAGCGGCAACCATCTATCTATCTATCTATCTTTTTAGCTAAAATATCTATCTATCTATATTTGTCTTGGTGTTATTTAAGTTGTAAGCGTACTATTAATTCATGTTGTGAGCTTTGGTTGGCCCGAATTATACAAAGTTTTATAGTGGTTGGGCTTTTTTGGAACCGTTTTAATCTCTGGCATTTTAGTCATAGGAAAAAATTGTCTCAAAAAAAGTCATAGGAAGAAAACAATCACGCGCCGCCCCTCTCATCCAATGCAGAACCGCCGCCGCCATCGTCCTTCCCCTCACCCATCGCCATTACAACCGCGACATCTCCTCCCTCTCCTTCTCCTCCTTCTCCCGGCCGCAACATTACTCGTCTCCTCTTCCACATCCCACCCCCTTCTTCCATCCACGCAAGAACCTCGATGGAGGTGCAGATCGCCGGTGGCGAGAACGCCGACTTCGTGGAGATCGCCGGCGGCGACCAGGTAAAGATGGCCAGGTTGATGGAGATCTGTTCTTGGTTTAACAACATAAGGAACTTGCACTGGACGGGAATGGCCACTTTTAGGGAAATGACATCCAGGGAGAAGAAAAAGCTTC
>NC_057800.1:742806268-742814614 GCF_018294505.1 Triticum aestivum
GAGCAGTCCAATTCGTCCAGCCCGTGGGACAGGCGCAGGTGGTTGGCATTCAGATCCAGGGTAGAGCATCCACTGGATCAGGAACCCATGATGCACGAGGTGCCGTTGCAGATTGTGGAGCCTCCAACCGAGTCGGAGATGACTCTGAAGCGCAAGAGGAGGAGGACAGTGGTCGCGACATCGCTTCCCCGCCGTTCTCCATGCTTCCCTCGCCGCTCCCCTCGTCTGAACGCGGCGGTACCGTTTTTTAGGGTAAGCTTCTCCACTCCTAATCTTCCTGCTCGTGCTTACAGTTGTGGTGGTAGTGATTGAGTACATGCTTTTGGGGGCTGGATTATGATGTATATGAACCCTAGGCTAAATTTGTATTGTTGTAGTGGTAGTATTTGATGGTCACCTGCACTTCTACTCCAAATTTTTTTTATGTGCCTTTCTATTATTAAGTGCTTGATACTATATTTGAACCTTTTTTTGAGTTGTTGATTGCTTTTTGGTAGAGCTACCAGCTCTTACGGAGATGCTCATGTTGTATGTCTTGTTCTCCATGATTTGTACTTAGCATTCTGTGCAATTAGATGCCATGACAAGCCATGTAGCATATTTATTTATTGCCTCCAACATGCCATCATTTTACTCTGTGCATCTCAGCAAGTATAAATCTGTCAGCTATAAAACTTTGTGAATTTGCTTGATGGTTCCCACTAAACTATAAACCCCCTTTTGTTTTCAATGTAAGCCACTGACATCCGGGTCCCACGGCTATCACGTACACACAAATGCTCCCAGTCATGTGGCCCCTGGCCCACTGGTCATCCTCGATGGCTAGCCAACCTCAGTGTGCCTCTACCAATAACAGCAGCCCTTTCTGTTATAAAACTATGCAACTTTGCTTGAAGGTTGCCACTAAAAATATAACTTCTATGGCCATGCTTTCTAAAAATTATTTGCATTATGTTGTCAATACTTTCATGCCATGCCTTTTGTTGCTATGACAAGTTTACGTTGCATGGTAAAATCTTGCTCTAAAGTGGCCATGTTAATATAATTGTTTGATGTTAAAAGTAAGTTGCACTTGTGAGCTTGGTTTTGTTTGCTTGTTGTAACCATCATGTCAACACTGTTTGTCATTATAACTGTTTCAACATAACTGTAATTTTCACTAAGTCCTAACCTGTAACAGCAACTTTTCCATTCGTGTTTCGCATGAAAAAAACTGGAGTTCACAAGGCTGGAGACCTGGAGTTGTGAGGCTAGGAGGCTGATGGCGCTGCTGCTGGCTGATCCTTCTTCTTCCACCTTTTGTTCCTCCTTTTCTCTCTACTCGTTGGATTCCTGGGCTACATCCCTATGTGATGTTAATGTATTAAGTTGATCCTTTGAATTTATTGTATTAGATTTAATGTGGAAGTACCTTAATCTCTACGAAAGAGATGTTGGTTCTATGACTGATAATTTCTAGGAGCATGCTTAAATTCAATATTTAGGTATTTTTTTTGAATTGTTTGGATTTCTTACCACATGTGTCACGTGGTCAATATGTAGGGATTATTAACATATGAAAACAACAATTCGATCGCCTATGTAAATGTGTACAACATAATTTTCAAGATAAATTGAAACATGACACGTGCACATGCAATTTGCCAACAGGTCCAGTTGTAGTAGAAAAAGACAGCATGTGCACGTATCCAACCGTGCCTCCTACGATTTTGTTCCATGCTTTTGTTGCCACATGTCTTCGGAAGTAAAAAAATATAAGGTGATTTTCTCATAATAAACTGTTTTGGAGACAAATTTGCAACCAACCAAAAATATCTACTGCGTGCAACTTGGCCCCCGTGGGGAGATTGAATCGACTCCTAGATTATAGGGTGAGGCCATCATGATTGTGAGAGAAGAATTCTTTTTTTCGATGGAAGGTAGGAATTTTGCGTGGTTACAAAATGGACCTGATTGTAATTAAGGAAATTATTATTTAACAGAAACCTTGCTATTTTCAAGCCATTATGAAAATAACTAAAAATTTTGGCAAAAAAATTGATTATGGGTTAGTTCGTTTTGTGGACACGTACGTGTAGTGGTGCATGCTGTGGGCCCAGGTGGCTCTAGGTGCATGCAGTGTATCATGCTGGCTAGGGGTGTACAAGGTAGTAACCTGGTGAATCGGGGTGGAAGTCTTGTGCTAATTCTATTTTGTGATGTGCGACATATGAGTCTACCCAGGGGGAATGCTTGGGCTTGGGGGCCAGTGTAAGTGGTGTGGGTCTACTGCGTAAGTGGTGCACCACGTGAGTCTAGACGGCGGGGGTGCATGGTCTGGATCTAGCTACCTTGAGATAACGCATCCGGTTTGCGCAGTGAGTGCGGGCCCGTTCCTCCGTTTTCATCGGTGCTTTCTCTCGGGTCAATGGAGAACAATCCAAACACGCATGCTAGGTCCCGGCCTTTCTTGAGTCCCGTGTGCCATATTCGGGACAGTTGCCGCATTTCTAGGGTAGTATCGTCGGGAATTCACGATCTGTACCGCGGCCACATGAAATCATAGCAGGGAATGGGGTAACAATCACATGCTAAGCTCTTTGGTCCATATATATGGGCCATGTGCCACCAAAGAGAAGGGCTGCCTCGGAGCCATTGTCCATTGAGAGGAAACGAGTCTGGCCTATGAGCGGTGTGCGGGGCCTGCCCCTTCATCTGCTTCGGAACTCCATGCCGCAAGATGTGGACCCTAGCAACCAAGGCTCGTCCCGTGCACCGCACACCAACTGGACCCACACCATGCATGCACGCGTGGTCAAGTAGACACTCACCGGTCAACCTTGAAAATGTACACAAGACGCATGCGCACTCATTAGCCATCTAGCATCCAGCCATGCACACCTAGCCAACTTCACTCAAACCTTGCACCATTTGTCAGGTTCACCCACACCATCCATCCATTATTGAACCCACCTCGGTTCGTTGGACCTCCGAAGCGAGTCCCTTCCCTCGACATTTCAGGTATGTCAAAGCAACACGCGACTACACATATTGCAACCGAGATACGACGTCATTCACTAGTGCCAGCCAAAACTGTGCACCTGAGCATCTCTACCCACGGTGGACACTAGCGCATGGTTAGGATCGAGAAGCCTAGTGGCACATGATGTCGGCCCGATTGGTTGGGGGTGCATGACATGGGTCCAGATGAAACGCATGGCATCGCATGGATCCACATTCCCCTGCCCAATACCAGACAGCGGGCATATACCAGACGAATCCAAGCGATCGCAGACGAAGCTTGGAAACGATGTGTTATGTGCATGCTGAATTTCAATATTTAGGAATTATTAACATATGAAAACAATAATTCAAGCGTCTATGTAAAGGTGTACAACATGACACGTGCACATGCAACTTGCCAACAAGTGCACTTGTAGTACATAAAGACAACATGTGCACGTATCCCACCATGCCTTCTACAATTTTTGTTCCATGTTTTTTCGCCACATATCTTTGGAAGGAAAAACAAAAGAATGTGATTTTCCCATTAAAAACCGTGATGGCGAGATGGTTGCAACCAACCAAGATAGATAGTGCGTGGAATTTGTCCCCCGTGGGGAGAATGGATCGACCACTCCTAGATTATAGGGTGAGTCCACCGTGAACATGATCGTGAGAGGGTGAAGAAGGATTCGTTTTTTCGAGGGAAAGGAAGTAATTTTGTGGGTTTACAAAAAGGAATGCACCCCTTTTTTAGGGACAAAAAATGAACGTTATAATGTGTAATTAATGAAATTATAATTTAACCGAAACCTTGCTATTTTCAAGCAATTTAAAAACAACTTACTTATTTTGGCAAAAAAAAATGTTGATAATGCGACAGTCCATTTTTTGGACACTTACGTGTAGTGGTGCATGTTGTGAAAATCGGGGTGGAAGTCTTGTGCTAAGCTATTTTGCGGGGTGCGGCATATGAGTCTACACGGGGAATGGTTGGCTTGGGGGCCGGCGTAAGTGATGTGGGTCTAGTGTCTAAGTGGTCCACCACGTGGGTCTAGACGGCGGGGGTGCATGGTTTGGATCTAGCTACCTTGAGGTAACGTGTCCGGTATGTGCAATGAATGCGGGCCCGTTCCTCCATTTTCGTCGATGCTCTCTCTCGGGTCAACGGAGAACAATCCAAAAGCGCATGCAAGGTCCCGGCCTTTCTCGGAGCCCGCGCTTGCCATATTCGGGACATTTGCCTCATTTCTAGGGGAGTATCCTTGAAAATTCAGGATCTATACCGCGGCCACATGAAATCACAGCAGGGATTGGGGGTGACAGTTCCATGCTAAGCTCTGGTCCATATATGTGCCATGTGCGACCAATGGGCAGGGCCGCCTCAGAGCCATTGTTAAGGGAAAAAATGCCGGGTCTCGTCTGCTGCCGCTATAATCCGTGCAAATTCATGAGGGATCCAAATTTCATGGGACCTTTCGCGGTGTGGGTGTGGTCGAACATCGAGAGCGGCACGCATAAGCCTTCACATAGGTTGTGTGTAAACGAGACCAAAACGCATCCCGGAGCTAGCCATCGAGAGGGAACAAGTCCTGCTTGTGGACAAAGACCGGGGTCCGCCCCTTCATCTGCTTCAGAACTCTATGCCGCAAGTTATGGGCCCTACCCACCAAGGCACATCCCGTGCGCCGAACGCAAACTGGACCCACACCATGCATGCACGCATGGCCACGTAGACAACCACCATTCAACCTTGACAATGTACAGATGACGCATGCGCACTCATTAGCCATCTAGCCCCCCAAACATGCAAACCTAGCCACCTAAACTCAAACCATGCACCGTTAGCTAGGTTGACCCACACCATACATCCAGCATTGACCCCACCGCGGTTCGTTGGACCTTCGACGAGTCCCTTCGGTATGCCAGGCACGCTAAAGAGACACGCGGCTACACATATTGCACACCGAGATCTGACGTCATTCACTAGTGCTAGCAAACCTGTCCGCATGAGCATCTCTGCGCATGGTGGACACTAGCTCGTTGTTTGGACCGAGAAGGCTACCGGCGTATGTTTGGGCCCGGTTGGCTCGGGGTACATGATATTGGTCCAAACGAAACACATGGCATCGCGTGGATCAACATTCCCCTCCTCGGTACCGGACATCGGATATATGGCAGACGAATCCGCGCGGTTGCTGACGAAGTTTTGTCACATCCATTTTCCATTCCATTGTTTGTAAAGCTTTACAACATATTTTAGGACAAATATAAAACATGACACATGCAGATGAAACAAGCCTACAAATTCAGTTGTCCCACTGTATGACTTTGTTCTGTGTAATGAGGGAGCAGTTGCATTACACAATTTTTTGAAGGGAAGTTGCATTACTCCTAAATCATGGCTGTGCATGATCGGGCTATTCATTTTAGTGAGAAGTGAGAAGTTACGTTTTGACGTGGCAAGACGTGGTGGTGTGAACAACGCACGGGGAGGTGTGAACCTGGCAACAACTCCTTTTGACTGCCCAGGACTAAATCGGCGGCTCCGCTTCCCCATAGCACGCTCCGCTTCCCCATTAGCATTTACTAGTCGTTGACCCGTGCAGCTACACGGGCTAGTCACTATTTTTGAAACATGTAAACTTATAATTATTAATGACATTTTATTTTATAATCAAATATTATATGTTGAAAATATTGACAGCTTTGGAAGTTCTTTCAAATATTACTGTTAGAAGGACTTGAAACATTTGGTCTTGAGAAATGCTATCACATATAGGGCAAATTGAGTTAATAATGTCAATGTTGTAGCCATTAGAAGTGAATATTTGATGTAGATATTATGTCTATTTCACAAATACATAAGTACATATTATATGAACTTTGGAAGTTAAAAATCAAACTTCACAAACGTACATTAAACTACAGCAGTCATCAACATGTGCAAATGCAAGTGCTAGTTTTTAAGGCAGTAGGTAACCAAAAATCCTTTCAAAATATTTTATATACACGTGTCCAAATAGGAAGTCTTGGTAATCAGCTTTCGGAAGTTCCTTAATTTTACATGATATTGCCAAATGCACATTCTGAAATTTCTTCTGTTTCATTTGAACACGATTGAAACAAACAAATTTCTTCTGTTTCATTTGAACACGACTGAAACAAAGATATTGCCAAACCATAAAAAAGATTATCGAAATACCCCCTCTAAAATACAACTTACTTTAGGAATAGTTTATGTCAGCTGGCTTCCATTTCAGTTTTATGGTTTAATACATGGTGTTTCGTGCTATGCAAGATATTGTCATTAGCCAGGCGTGGGCATATACTTTGTGTAAAAATGATGTACATATAGCTTGCAATGTTTCAAAGGGACAAATCTTTAAACGAACATGATATCATGATGCCATAGTCTAAGAAAGGTCACTTAATCAACATATACATATATTGCATCAAAATAATATTGATCCCAGTACTATTTTGGTTTGCATAACCATTAAACACAGAAGACCATCAACTTAGCTGACTGTGTTCTTATTTGAGACATGTAGTACTGCTCAACTTAAAGCCACGTAAGGTACTCACCATTGTATGCTTGATTATTCAATTGTGTGTTTCATCAAACAAAATGGAGTACGTACATGTGGTGTAGATGGGGAATATGAGTGCTAAGAGCAATGAAATAGAGCGTGGAATTAGTACCAGGCTACCAACTCAGTTTTTTTCCTAATCCAAATGATAACTGCAACGTTCTTAACAAAAAATTAAAGTGTTGGTCACGACTAATTTCTGGTTCTAGGCAACAACCACTTTATCTGTTGGACCTCCAACAATTTTGTTGGCAAACGACTACTCGCTTGTCCCTCCAAGCCAAAAAAAGTGTCGCAGCTTTTGTTCAAAGCCGAGACACTTTTTTTGGATCGGAGGGAGTATATTGTAGAGTGAATAAGCTAAAACATAAATTTACTAAACTGTCAGCATCAGCATGTGCCGCATATTATATCAATTGTAGATGAGATATTCTACCTGGAACTTGCACTTGGCGGCACTAACAGCCTTTAGCATACAAATGTTTAGATACACCGGCGATTCCGTCGTCCTCCGGTCGACGTAGTGTTTTCTTCTCTTTTCTTTTTCACAAACGAAAGCACGGTCAGTGCTGAGCGGAAGTTGTTTGGATGTTTCGGTATATTCACGGCCCAGTCGGCTCTGCCGTTTCTTCTGTGATCAACATGTTTTACCACACGCGACATCCAGACCAATTCTTCCATGTACGAACGACCAGTTAAACTGTAATCATGTTGAATATCTTCATCCAATTTATTTATTAACCCTTCTTAGTTTCGACATTGGTTGACCTAGTGCCACATTGATCTTCAAGATTTACTTGAGTCATTACCTAATTTACAGCATATAAGAAAAAAATCAGAAGACAACCGGATAGTAGTGAATCGACATCAGACCTAAATAGAGGGCACACAACCAATAGTATGGTGTATTGCTGGTCGCTCTGTGATCTACGTTCAGCGATTGTGCAATCTTTGGAGGTCGCTATTTTGTGGGGCACACAGCTGAGGTGCCTTCTCCACCTTGACCGCCATAATCCGTCGAAGAGATAGGATGGACGGTCGCCACCAGCTGATGAGAAGCATCTCCGAGCTCCATAATTAAATCATGGTGCTTAAAGAGGACATGAAGATGATTTCTTTGAAAAAAGGCATGGAGATCTCAGATGAGATATATCATGAATCGCATACCTTGCATCTTATCTTGTGTAGCCGTCGTCACCGCTAGGACTTGCCATGTCACACAGGCCGCACATCAGTAGTTTATCACCGCTCGCCGGTTCTCTCTCTCTTCCTGCTGCATGTGAGATCCTCCTGTACAGACCCCTCTTTTTTCAAGTACCTACTGCTGAGTCGGTATTGGATAACCCCACGCCCGTTGTTACCAGAAGCCATTGGAGTATCTAGATCAGAGGCTTCGGCTCGTTCGTCCACCGCCGCCGGCGTTGTAACAGGGATAAACTACGAACTGTGTGGACATCTACCTATTGGGCACGATGATATACAGAGAGATATGTTCCATCCAATCCTAGACTTCTAGGACTCTAATACTTTTTTTAAGAAAGCCTTCGAGATGAAAGTACGCTGCTTGTTACGTGAGATGGCTAATTTGTCTATCGTAGACTTCACGTGAGATGGCCTATTTGTCAATCGTAGACTTCTAGGACTCTAAAGGCGTAGCACAAAAAAGAGATCTATAATTGTTTAATTGATCTTAGCCATACAATTAAGATCCTAAGGTTAGTTTTATGTGTTTATCAAGGATTAACGTGGAGACTCGTATAGTGCCTCCAAT
>NC_057800.1:742814842-742825525 GCF_018294505.1 Triticum aestivum
CATCGCCGCCACCCTCTTCCCTTTCTCTTCCCCATCCACAAATTCGAGGGTTTTCTCCTCCCACGCCTCACCACTCGCCTGCCCACCCCGCCGCTGCTCCCTTCCCGCCGCTGCACCTCCGCCATCGAGATGCCCAAGCGCACCATGGGAGGGAGGGCCGACGCCGGGGCTGATGCCATGGCGCACGAAGCATCCAAGCGCCGTGCGAATCTACACATGGAGAAACCCCTCCCCGCCGGCGAGGGGTCCAGCCGGCAGCAGGGCGGCCGTGACGTAGTCAACCACATCCAGGCTCCGGTGCAGGTGTCACCTACGCCGAAGCAAGTGGCTCCTCCGCCGGAGCAGGTGACTCCTCTTCCACGCCATCTGCCTCCTCTGCCGCAGCCCGTGGTCAACGTCGACGGCGACGACGACGAAGAAGAGGTCAGTCCTATTTTAGGAAATATCCTAAGTTTCCTTGTTCAGTCCCTTATCTATTTTCGGGCATGGCTAGGGTTTCTGCTTTTCTTCCATCTATGAAATCCGTACCTAGATTCGTTAGATCAGGTAGGTTTCAAGGGCGGGTCCACATGGGTGCATGGGTGTGGGGGTCGGCTCCTCATTGTATAGGTTATCTTGTTTTTAAGATCTACCAACCACTCCGATCCATGGCTCTCGTGCATCAAAAATGTGTTGATCACAAATTTTAAGATAGATCTACCAACCACCCGAAATTATTTGCCCCAAATTTCTTATATATGGTTCTTTTATTTTAAATGTACTAAAAGTGGTGTAGTTTATGCACTAAACTTCATGTCAATTTATAAGAAACTAGCCTCTTACGCTTAATGCAGCAGACACATTTTTTGTCGTTCAATTTGCTCAACACCAATTGCTTGATTCCTGGAGTCCAATTACCATAGGCTATAATATTATTGACTTGTTATCATCCCTACTTGAAATATATTATTTGGTTGCTTATTTTCAGCATAATATTTTCTGCAAGTAAAGGATAACAACACCATGCCTTGTTTACAAAAATGTCATACTAAATAATCTTCATTTTCTGTCATTCATGTCTGTACTGTCAGTATGATGGAAAAATAATATTTTCACATGAACATTTTAGCTATTACTCCTAACTCTTTAATTTCTTAAGTAACAGAAGCAGAGGCAGAAGAATGCCTTCTGGACTCAAAAGCCAACTTGATCTCAGCCGTTTGAAAAATATTTTTGTGGTTTTGGTTTGCAATATTAATTTGAACACCCAACTTTGAAATCTTGGATCCGAAGTTGTGTTGCTAGGTTGCATTAGTTTAGGCATGTATATGACATTTTTGATCTATATTAAATATTCTGCTATTTATGTGGGACCAGGTAGCTGCTCTAGCTCCTCAGACGGAGCAGGTGACGCCTCCTGTGCCCGAGCCTATGGTCGTCGGCGATGTCAACAAAGAAGACATTAGTCATCTATCTCCTTTAATTTTTTGTTAAATCCTAGGTGTGCTCTGGTCAATCCTAGGTGTCAACCAAGATTCGTTAGATCCGTTAGGTTTCAGGGCGGATCCACATGGGTGCATGGGTGTGGGGGTCGACTCATTGTATAGGTTATCTTTATTTAAGATCTATCAACAACTCGGATCTCATGGTTCTCGTGCATCCAAAATGTGTTGATGCCTAATTTTCATAGCAGCAGCACCGGTACAGACGTACAGTACTGCACCCGAATTTTTTTTTGGCCGAAATTTCTTATATATGGTACTTGACCGGCATGAAACTGTCCTTGCACAACCATTTATGTGGGCTCTGGTAGCTGATCTGGCTCCTCAGACGGAGCAGGTGTCTCCTCTGTCGCGGGTGACGCCTCCGGTGCCCGAGCCTGTGGTCGCCGGCAACATCAACAAAGACGACGTTAGTCATCTATCTCCTTTAGTTTTTTGTAAAATCATAGGTGTGCTCTGGTCAGTCCTTTTCTCTATTTTTGGGGAAAGCCAGGATTTCATTTTATCTTTGATCGATGGACTCCATATCAATATTCTGTAGATGTGTTAGGTAACTAGCTAGGTTACATGTGTTGAGCCCTGTATAGGCAATATTTTGATGTAGATAAATTATTCTGCTAATAAATCCACCTAGGTTTGGTGACTGTGCTAATACAAATATGTAGCTTGACCTTGGAATTGAATTGCATACATAGGTGATTGTGAAAATATTTTCTGCAACTTAAGGATAACAACACCATGCCTTGTTTATGAAAATGTCATATTGTATGGTCATGAAGTAAATAATCTTCATTTTCTATCATTCATGTCAGTACTGTCATTAAGATGGACTAATAATCTTTTCACATGAAAATTTTAGATATTACTCCCTCCATTTGAAAAATATTGTTGTGGTTTTAGTTTGCAATATAAATTTTTGAAAAACCCAATTATGAAATCCTGGATCCGCAGCTGTGTAGCTAGATTACATTTATTGAGGCATGTATATGTCAGTTTTTGACCTATATAAATTATTATGCTAATAATCTGGAACAGGTAGCTCCTCTAGCTCCTCTGCCGGAGCAGGTGGTGGCTCCTCATCCTCAGTCGGGTGTTCGTCTGTCGTGGTTGTTGCCTCCCCTGCCCCCACCCGTGGTCGTCGCCGACGAGAACGAAGAAGAGGTTAGTCATCTATCCCCTTTATTTATTTATTTATTTATTTATTTATTTATGTATTGATTTATTTATTTATTTTGTAATATCCTAGGTTTTCTCTGGTCAGTACAAGGCAAATAAGGTATTAAAATATTGAGTACATGTTTGGTTGCACTTGATCGATCTTTGGTTTAAATGTTCCATAAGTGGCTGTCGCAATGATTTTAAACATTGATTATCTCTAAGCAATGGCTATTTTAGAAAGAAATTGGATATCATCAATGTTTTACTTGAGTTGTTTTAATTAGTTCTTTTGTAGGGTTTTTATCATTTATGCCACCAGTTGTATCCCACTACTCAGTTTTTCCCTTAGAAGTTATAGCCGCTCAAAAATGCCATCGATTCGTGAGATGCTTACTCAGAAATGCCATTAGATGTATAAAAAATGCCATCGTTCCATTAGATGTTTGCTCAATAATGCCATTAGACATTGTTATTTTCATTTAAAACTTGTTGACCATCCAATATGACAAAAAAAAGCCTAGGACCACATTTCAGTTCTCTCTATCTCACAATGATAAGTGTGGCCCCACTTGTGAGGAGTAAGTAAGCGAATAATTTTATAGGAAAATAAGAACACTGTTGGGATCAAGTGGGCCCACACTTTATTGTAGTGAGATAGAGGGAGAGCTGGCATGTTGGTCCATAGGTATTGATGCCATTATAGCATGTCAAGATAGATTTGATATCACAATAATGATGTGAAGTGGCATTTTTGAGCATGTGTCTAAAGAAGCGATGGCTTTTTTAGCAGTAGAAATTCCTAGTGGTGATACTTAGTTGTGGGACACAACTGGTGGCATAAATGATAAAAACCCTTTTTTGTAAGTACAACATTTGGGATCACTTATTGTCAGAATTCATAATAATTAACTACTTTACCTAGAACATTGAATGGTTCAGGAACATTGATGGGTGGGGTATCAATCAACAGGGGAAACTTCCATGACGATAACATGTGGACTTTCAATATCTATCATCATAAACACACAAAATTCTAACCCTAAATAGATACAGCTCACGAGCTATTTTATCAAGTCATGCATGTAAGTTATATGTCTTTTTTTGCATTAGTACATATGTATGCTGCGCTGCCATGTTACATCATCAGTTCATGCATTTTTACGTAACAAGTGAATTTTGTTGCACTAAAGGCTGTTTGGTTAGTGACTTTGCCAAAGATTGCCATACCTAAGGTTAGGCAAGTTTGACCAACTTAAGTGAGTGTTTGGTTCCAGCCACACCTTAGGCAAGCCACACTTGGGTCCCACATGGCATACACACAAAAAGTGTGGCAAGGTTCCCTTAGGATTTCCAATTTGTGGCTCTCATTTTGATGAACTAACATTAGGCAAGCTTGGGAAAAATGTGTGGCAAAATGTGGCAATGCTAGTGCTCTCTTCGACATGTATTATTGATCCTTCATTTTTTTACTATATGGTACTATCCTATTTAGTTGCTTATGTACCAACTAATAAGTTATGCATTTATTTTTTCAACATCATTTGAAGGTGTTTTACGTTGTCATCAATTACATTATGTTTCATAGACTATGTGCCTGCTGAATTCTCATATTAGATATACTTACGCAACATTTGGTACTACATGTAGGTCCTAAGTGACGACGTCGACAGCGACTAAGAAACCCAGAGGATCAACAGGAGGCAGAAGGTGAGGGAGCTGGACAGTGGTGTGCTCGAGAAACGTGTCAGGCCAAGAATCGGAAGGGGGGGCTACGGATGCCCTTACTGCAACAAGCTGATGAAAGGCGACCTGAGAAGTACCATCAACCATGCAGTCGGAACATCCCAAGGCAGCATCAAGAATGGCTACGCTTTCAAGGTGAAGCACGCCGCGTATGCCGAGTACTTGATGAGGCTTCTTTGAGGCTTTAGGGAAGTGCGCACCCTCGCAGCTAGAACTGATGCTATTTTGGTTTTAACTATGCTAAGTACTACCATGTGCTATAGTTTGTTGGTGAACGTTTATGGTCGAACTATGTCCACCAGTACTACTAAGTGGAGCTTGCTTTTGTATATATGGAAGTGTTGAACTAAGGTAGAACTATGTTAATTGGTGTGTGGTTTGGCATCTCTGCTTGTTAAACTCGTGCTCATTAATCATCGTCTCATTTAGATTAAGTAGCATAAAACCCTGATTGGCTAGGTTCATTTGAAGCTAGTTAAGCTTGTGAGCGCTCGTTAACAGATTCTGATGTGTTATGGTATACATGATGAGTGTGTACTTGTGGTTTTCAAGAAGGAAGATGGTGACTCAAAAAGGAAATGCACTAGTTTGCTGCCTAAGGTGTTGATCCAAGTAATACTAGAACCATCGTGTTTGTGGCGTGGCTACATGATGATCACAAAGTCTCGATCCAAGTAATACTAGATCACTTGATGACAATTTGATCTGATGTTTTCACAAGTCTTGAGCATTAGGGTTTATATACACAATTTTCAACCCCCAACCCATCCACCCCGGACACGATCTTTGGATTGCATCACGTAGACGTACAAAATCCAGTTCCTAGCTCCTGCCCAAGCGCCTACGCTTGTGATTTTTTTTCTAGGATCCTAAATAAGCGCCGCTGCATTGAAGGTGCCCAACGCCGACCAATCAACAATGAGATAAACGTGAACTAACCACCATGATTTACGTGCATGGCTAAATTCAATATTTAGGAATTAACAAATAAATTAAACAAATCAATTGTTTTTACATCAAAGCCGATTACCACTAGTTCTGAATTTTCGTAACTTTTCATCTGCCATTGCTTTGTTTCTGAAGTTTTACAACATATTAAAAAAATACGACATGACACGTGCGTTACTCCTAAATGCTGGCAGTGCACGATCGTGCCCATCTCAAACCTGCCTAGCAGATCAGGGGCGGTGTGAACAACGCATGGGGTGGTGTGAACGTGGCCAAAGTAGTACTAATTAAGTCATCCTAAAGTCTAGAGCCGGCCGCTCCGCTTCTCGATTATTAAAGTCGTCGTCCGCCGCATCGTCCTCTTCCCCATCCACAAATCCACAGACGAGGGTTTTCTCCTCCCACGCCTCACCGCTCGCCGTGCACCCTTCCCGCCGCTGCACCTCCTCCCTCGAGATGCCGCACCTCCGCCGTCGAGATGCCGCGCACCATGGGAGGGATGGACCACGCCGGTGGCGATGCCCGGGCCGCCGGCGAGAGGTCGAGCAGACAGCAGGGCCATCTTGACATCCTCGCCGCCATCCTGGATCTTCATCCAGAGCAGGTGGCTCCTCCACCGGTGCAGGTGACTCTTCTGCCGCGGCTGCTGACTCCTCCGCCCGAGCCCGTGGTCGACGGCGACGACGACGGAGAAGAGGTCGGTCATTTATCTTCCTTATTGGGCCAAATCCAAAGTTTTATCTGGTCAGTGCTTTCCTCCTTTTTTGGGGAAGACTAGGGTTTCTGTTTTCCTGCCTAGATTCTGTAGATCTAGGTTCAGGGGTAGGTCCACATGGGTGCATGGGTGTACATCTGTACACACCAATTTTTTGGCAGAAAGTTAAGGAAGGTGTATGCAAGGTAAAAGGACTAAAAGTGGTGTAGTTTGTTCACTAAACTTCATGCCAATTCGTATAAAACTGCTTGCTTCTTGGAGCCCAATTACCATTGATTTCATTCTATGGTCATGCAGTAAATAATCCTCATTTTCTGTCATTCATGAACATTTTTTATGGAATAGAAATTATTTTCACATGAACATTTCAGATATTACTCCCTCTGTATAAAAATTATTTGTGGGTTTTTTGTTTACGATATAAATTTTTCAACACCCTAGTGTGAAATCCTGGATCGGATGCTGTCTAGCTAGGTTACATTTGTTGAGCCATGTATATGTCATTTTTTGATCTATATAAGTTATTGTGCTAATAATCTAGCACGGGCGGGCTTGACGTCCTTGCTGACGTCTAGGTTCTTCGGTCGCAGTAGGTGGCTCGTCAGCTGGAGCAGGTGGCTCCTCTGCCGCAGTCGGTTCCACTGCCGCTGGTTTGTCTTGTGCTCGAGCCTGTGGTCGCCGTTGACGTCGACGAAGAATACGTTAGTCATCTATCTCCTTTATTATTATTGTAAAATCCTAGGTTTTGTCTGGTCTGTCCTTTTCTATTGGGGAAGGACAGGGTTTCTTTTTTTCTTTAATCGATGAAATGCCTATCCAGATTGTGTAGATGTGTTACCTAACTTTCTAGGTTACATGTGTTGAGCACTTTAGAGGTCATTTTTTGATCTATATAAATTGTTCTGCTAATAATCCGGCTATGGTTGGTTATTGTGCTTATACTATTTCGTAGCTGCACCTTGGAATTGAATTTCCTATGCAGATGATTCTGATAATAACATAAAGATTGATTTGCGCTGAGCACGAGTTATGCACTAGGCAAATAAGGTCTTAAAATGTTGAGTAAATGCTTTGCTGGTTTTGTTCTTTGAGCACTGATTTTTGGTTTTAATTTAATGATCTACCTAAGTGATTGTGACAATGGTTTTAAGCATTGATAATCTCTAAGCAGCGGCTAATGCATAAAGAAGCTGGATTTCATCGCCGTTTTACTTGAGCATTGTTAATTAGTTTCTATGTAAATAAAAAAATTTGGATCGCTTCTTGTTAGAATTCATAATAACTACTTATCTAGAATGTTGAATAGTTAAGGACCATTGACGGTCGGGGTATCAACAGGGGAATCTGCCACGACGATAACATGGGGACTTTCAATATCCATGATCCTAACCACACAAAATACAGGGTGGCTCTTCTATGACAATGGACTGGATGCAAGAAAGCAACAGAATGGTCTTATTTATGTAGCAATTTGCGGTTAGCTAACGAGATCCATAAGATAGACAATTGGTGGTATCTTTAAGATAGAGAATCAGGAAATAGTAGCTAGATATGGTAGTCAAATCTTACTAATTGACTAGCAAATACTCCCTTCGTTCCAAAATAGATGACTCAACTTTGTACTAACTTTAGTACAAAGTTAACACAAATTTGGGTCATCTATTTTGGAACGGAGGGAGTATATCAGTGAGCAAGGGAGGTGTGTTGGAAGCTTGGAGAATACATATGTAGTTGATTTTTTACTGTTCTAGAGACGTCTCTCTTTTCCTATATTGCTAAATTTATAGAACTCACTACCTATTTTATCGAGTCATGCACCAGTGACACATCAGCAAGTCATCCATGTAAGTTTTAAATCTTTGCATTGGTACATCTTTACGCAGCTCTGCCATGGTACATCATCAGTTCATGCATTTTACGTCGTGAGTGATTTTTTTTTTGCATTAAGGTGTGTGCTCTCATCGTCGTGGTAACTGTGTTGGGTGCTTGGCACATGGTTGATCCTTCATTATTTTCTATTATATGTTATCCCATTGGTTGTTTATGTAGCACCTAATAAACAACACATTTCTTTCATCAAGATGATTTAGGGTTTCGGGTTTACGCTATCATCTATAATATTATGTTTCATAGACTCTGTGCCTGCTGAATTCCCATTATTTACGCAACATTTTTTACTACATGTAGATACTATCTGAAGACGTCGATAGTGACGAAGAAGGCCAGATGATCTACAGGAATCGCATGGGGAGGGAGCTTGTCGGTGGTGTGCATGCCAGACGTGTTAGGCCTAGTGCTGGGCGCTACGGATGCCCTTTATGCAACCGCAAGGTTAATAACACCCGTATGAGTCTTATCCAGGATGCACTCAGACGAGCCGCTAGCCACACCCATGGATATGCTTCCAGGGTGGCACACACGGCCCTTGCTGAGTTCTTGGAGGGGATTTCGGGCAGTGCGCGCACCCTGGCAGCCAGAATGGAAGCTCTTTTGGTCCGAACTAGGTTAAGTACTACCTTAGTTTGTGGTACAACTAAGGTACAACTATGGATGAACTCTGTTAAGAAGTACCGTATGCTTACAGTTCAACTATGGTACAACTATGCATGTTAAGTTGTGTGCCGACGTACCAGTGCAATGGAATTGTAGCCTTGAGCTGCATTCAGCTTGGTAGATGGAAATCCAAGCTTCTCTTATAGCAACCTAGGATTGGAATAATGATGCTTTAGTACTCCATCCGTCCCAAAATGTCTTCGATTTGTGTAAATACCAACGTATCAAATCATGTTTTAGTTAATATTTTGGCACGGAGTATTTTCTTGTTGTTTTTTCAAATTTTTGTCACACGCCTTTTAATTTATGACATAACGTGATGACATTGCTAGCATAACAAATGCATGCGAGACGTGACGACTATCGATGCATGGCTAGAGGTTCTATGCGGCCAACGGTGCATTGTGTGATGTCTACATGGCCACGAAGACCATCATGTTGGTTGTGGCGTGGCTACATGATGATCACAAAGTCTCGATCCAAGTAATACTATAGTGGCCTCTGCGTACATTTCTTTCTCAGTTTGAAATTTCTAGATCAATTGATGACAATTTGATCTGATGTTTCACAAGTCTTGAGCACTAGGGTTTATGTACAAAATTTTCAATCCCCAACCCATCCATCCCGAACACGAACCTTGGATTGCATCACCTAGATGTACAAAATCCAGTTCCTAGCGCCTGCCCCAAGCGCCTACGATTGTGATTTTTTTCCAGGGTCCTAATTAAGCGCCTAAATAAGCCGGCTGCATTCTAGGTGCCCAACGCCGAAGTATTTCCGCTATAGTAGGTAACTACCAATTACTCCCCGCATCTCTTCCCCTAGGGCACACTCTAAAACCATCGCCGCCGCTCACACGCCCGCCTCCCTGCCGCCGGATATGAAATCCACTCGTGGAGGTCGATTGGCCGTCATGACAGAGCAGGGCCATGGACGTGGGGGGCCTGTCATGGACGCCGTCGTGACAGATCGTGGACTTGCGGATCTAACCACCGATGTCGTCGTCCATCGCATGGATCAGGATCCCCACGAGAAAGCTTTGGACTACTCGGTGTCCGACCCAGAGAAGCATCGTGTCAAGGAGGTGCAGTACTCCGTCGTCGATCACAAGCAGCAGCACATGCACGGCATGGACTGGAATTCCGTTACGATAATTTTAATTTTTTAACCCTAGATCTGTCTTCAAGTTTAAGGTTAGAGGTTAATCATTAAACCATCAATACATTGTTGAATTGGCATAATGGAATCTAGCTCTAAATATAATGTTGATCGTCAGTACATAATGATCATTATTTATTCAATCAATCTTTGAGAAATTAATGGTTCATCCACTCCACAATTTAGTGCATTTTGGTTTTATGCTAAAAGTCAGACATCATAAAGGTTGTGCATGTTTATTGACAATTTTTTAAAAGTACATCATATGATTTATGCTTTCATATGGATTTGATATAGCTTTGTTCTCCTTAAATTTTCAAAGTTAATAAATATTTACTTTAAAAATTATTTATAGGCACTACAGTATGAAACTTAGGGAATATTAGGTACTGTAAACAATGGTGCAGCTTATATCATACATAATTTAAACTTGCAGACCTATTCTCATGATTATGCGGATATTTCCGAAGGAGAGATGGATGCACACACTCAGAAAACCCTTGAAGAATTGCAGAATGGATAGTGCAACGTGCTTAAGCGTATGGCATATCGCTGCGCGTTCTGTGGCAAATATCTGGACCCGGCTTTCGTTAGTATTCTTGAGCACGCCGAAGGAGTTGCCAAAGGATACCAAATGAAGCATGGTGTGAGGGCGAAACACAAGGCGCTAGCCCAATATCTCAGGAATTTGTCGGACAAAGAGAAGGTCCGAAGAAGGCGTTATGAGAACCAGCATGCCAAAGAATAGATGAATAAACGGAACCATGAAGAAGTTCTGGTTGGCATAAGTAGTCATTCGCGGTTTTTTTTAAGGTACCAATGATTATTTTAATTTATCATAGTTTTTGCAAAAATGTTACATTTATTAAATTTAATCATAAAAATGCATACAATTCAATTATTGATTTTTTCAAATATTTGCAACCT
>NC_057800.1:742825942-742851230 GCF_018294505.1 Triticum aestivum
GTGTTAAAATTATTCAAGATCAATTGGTACTGAAAGACTCATCCACATGCAATATGAACAGCAGTGTATTTTTAGAATTTCTTTAAAAGAACACTTGTGGTCATGCTGATCTTTTCTGTTTGGCTAGAATTGGTAAAGCTGCCAAATCTGCATCTGATCCGGCCCAACACTTTGTTCCTTTTGTGGGCCTGCACAAGTGGGAGGCAGAGAGAAAAGCGAGCGATGGCCCCAACCCCAACCCCATTCCCAATCCCACCACACTTCGTTCTTTGCAGAGACAGAGAGGCGACGCGGAGGGCGACGGCTAGGGTTTGCCAAGCTGTCACCTTGGCCGCCCCCGTCGTCGTCAAATCGGCCGAATCCGCGAGGCCACCCACTCCCCCCTACTCCAGCCACGATTCTCCATTGCTTCGTCGACAGCAAGGTCCGACAACGGCACCTCTTCTCCCCAATCCTGGTCGCGCCGCCCAAAGCTCCGGTGGTGCCAGCTTCGAACAAGTCTACTCCAGCCCCATCTAGTACCACTTCGCAGGTAAGATTGATCTTCCCTGCCCTTCTAATGTCGATCTGACCTTAATTTTGTGATCTAGCAGCACCGCCCAAGTTAAAATCTGACACTTACTTGTGTGCATGTTTCGGGTATTCGCAGATTTACTGTCAACTAGTAGGTCATATTGCAACAAGTAATTTTACAGCGAGATAATCTGACAATGTACTGCGTAATCATGGTTTTACTTGTTCGTATGGGTAGTAATGGGTAAACACTTTCGTGCAAGTAAGAGAAAAAGGTGGGTGTTGGGCAGCATACCTTGCTCTTCGACATAGCCTTCACTATGCTATCATCTTGCTTGACAGATGCTATCAAGTACTTTTTCCCCCTGGAAAATGGCCCCCCACTGCTAGATATAGAAAAAGTATATTCACAGGAGCATACACATGTTTTGGTTTGTTGGGATAGTTTGTAGACTGTGTATATGTATTTGCTGATGCTTAGTTATTAAAAACTAAAAAGGCGAGCACAGAAGTAGTCCATGAGGAAATTGTAATGATGGAATGAGGATCAGTTATAGTTTCATGTATTACTCGATGGTAGTATGATGATTAGTGCATATTTAGAAGGATTTGTCAAGTATAGACTGCTCTTGATTGGTGCATGTTTTTGATGATATGTAGACACATGTAATATTTTTGGTTGGTGCATATTTTTGTTGATTGTTGTTACTGCTTACTTGAATTATGTCAGCCTATCTCCAAGATATGGTATGGGCTTGTTGGGGTCAATGAAAATTTCCCGTGAGCTAGTAGTACACATTGCAACAAATTCCTCACTGTTGGATTTTCTGACATTATACTTCATAATCATGATTTTACTTGTTGGTATGGGTAGTAATGAGTAAATAAATAGCAAGTATACAAAAGGGTGACTATTGGTCAGCATACCTTGCTCGTTCTCATAGCCTTCACTATGCTGTCATCTTGCTTGAGAGATTCTATCATGTTCTTATTCTCACTGGAAATTGGAAAATTAACCTCCATAGCTACCTCTAAAAATGTTATGTACAGCAGCAAATGCATTATTTGTTAGTTTGGGACAATTTAAAGACTTTATATTTATTACCTGATGGAACCACACAACAGCCCATCAGGAAATTTGCAGTGATCAAAGGCAGATCAATTATACTTTCATGTATTGCTCGATGAGAGCAGTCAATCATGGTTCATTTTTACATGGCTACTAATTGGTTGGTTACCAAGTTTTCTTGTCCAGCTCACAAAATTGTAACCTTGAAATATCCTAATTGGTTGTGTCTGCCCAATGATTATGAGTCTAACCACTAGTCTTGACTAGTCGTGCGAATAGTTGTTGACTAGCTTTTTCGTGTAGATGTTTATACATGAACTACGTACTTAGCGAGAAGTATGCGAAAAGATTATTCACATTGTATATGGTGCTAACAAGTCCTAATGGAAGACTGATTTCATATATCAATAACTAACATTTGCTCATTGCAATGCATGCAATAGGTTTGAATGGCAAGGGAAACCATCCTCATCAGCAGTGAAGAGAGTGATCACCGGACCACCTTAGATGATGCTTCAGATGGCACTTCACATGGGAGTGACGGCTATAGCGGTGATGACGATAACTGTAGCGACTATGACACTGATGATAGTTCTGATGGAGATGGAGATGTGGACCATGATCCTATCTTGGCACTACAGGGTAAAGTTCTATTTGGCTGGTTAGATATTAAATGAACCGTGAAATATCGAAAGTTGATGTTTGAGTGACACTTGATTACCACACATTACTCTGTTTGGGTTCTAAATGACCTTCCAAATCAACATTGACTGAACTAGAGCTTACATAGAGTAGTGTTTAGTTGTTAGTTTAAATAAATCAAATATTCAATTTGCCCATGTTTGTACGAGATATTGCTGGGTGGATGTCATAGGGTTATCTATGTCCTTCATTTCTTGATCATTGGAGTAGGCATTGATCATTAACCCAGTGTTGATGTTCTAGATCTAACATATGAAATTATTTACTACTCTGTCATCTTAATTTTTTTTGATACAGGTCCCGGATAGCATGTGAGAAAAGGAACTTTCGAGGATCGCATCTTCTACGGCAACCATGTATTGCTAAACGAGGATCGGTGGGACTGTCTCAAATCCATAGTAAAGCAGTGCGAACCTCCCATACCATACTATGTCAGCACCGTCACTCGCTCGGCAGTCATCAGAGGGAAGAGCAAGATGGTAAACACTTGGACTTTTCTTTTTGCAAATCATACCTCACTAGTGAAAATGCCATCATGTAGAGACAGAGAGGAGGACGGGCGTGGTTGTGCAAATCATACTTACTTTTTTTTGTGCAAATCATACTTCATTTTTTATGCAACATTATTTATTTCCCTGTGCAATCAGTGCTTCTCAAAGGAGTACAGTCAGGCCTACCTCAAAGATTATCTGCGAAAGCCCATGGTTGTGCGTGTCACTAAGGAACATTTTGAAGGTAATAAAAAGGTCTTGTTCAAGATGGGCAAGAAGGACGGGCGAGTGATCATGAAGAAGAACTAGAGAGAAGTCGTTGAGGGCGCCAGAATTTAAGAAGATCAAATGGCTATCTTCAGGTTCATGGAAAGGAGTGGAGGTGGGCTTAGGGTGAACATGGTTAGTGGCATGAGGATTTGTTGACCCGCCAGAGTAGTTTGACGCTAGTTTTATAATCTGTATGTACTAGCCAGTAACTGCAGGTTGGTAGTATCAGTTTTAGGGTTCAGTAAGTGCAACTTAGTAGTAATTGGTACTTGGTAGTAACTGGTACTTTGGTGGTATAACTTTTGGGTCAGACTGGATATGAAGATCGTCCAGTAAGTGGAACTTTGGCAGTAACTTGGTGGTAGTATGAACCCTATGTGGCGTAATGTAATTGCTATGCAAGTCTATATATATAACGCACGCTGGTGCCCTCCTTGATATAATTACCTTTATGGACTGCAATTATATTTCCTTTTTTTGCCACGGTGATGCTAGTATTTTTAGAATCAAATCAAACCGGGTTTCAAATGGATTAGACACAACTTTCCTTTTTGAACGAGGTTTTTGTGTTGGCTAGTACGAGTTATTTTGAAAATGCGGTTTGTATGTGTGTCGCACAAAAAAATGAAATGCAAAAAATGATGTTTCTGTTACTTTCAAGATGGCATGCTATTTTCAAAATGATGTTTTTTTAATTTGAAAAACAGTATATACTAAAAAAATGCTATCTTTTAAAAGCGTAATTAAAAAAATGTTGATTTCAAAATCAGCACGCTGCTTTCAAAACAGCATATTTAAAAAAGCATGTATTTTTTGAAATCAGTTTAAAAACAGTGTTATATTTTTAAAAACAGCGTTATATTTTTAAAAACAGTGTTGTATTTTTAGAATGAGGCTGTTATTTTGAAATCAGCATGCTATTTTTAAAAACAACAAATTCAAAAGAACATGATATTTTTTTAAATCAGCATGCTATTTTTGAAATCAGCATGCTATTTTAAAAGTAGCATATTGAAAAGAGCATTATATTTTTAAAATAAGCATGCTATTTTTAAAATAATCATGCTATTTTTGAAATTAGCATGATATTTTTTAAAACAGCATGCTATTTTAAAAGTAGCATATTGAAAAGAGCATTATATTTTTAAAAGTACCATGCTATTTTTAAAATTAGCATGATATTTTTGAAATTAGCATGTTATTTTAAAAGTAGCATAATTTTAAAAGTAGCACGCTATTTTTAAAATCAGCATCCTATTTTTAAATCAGTATGATATTTTTAAATCAGCATATACATTATATTTTATTTTCAATTGAACATGTTTTTTTCAAATGAGCATGCTATTTTTAAAATATCAGTATGCTTATTTTCTATTTGAAAATAAACGATTTTTAATGTTATTTGAAAACGAGGTTTCTATTAACGTTCTATTTTCTTATATATATAAATATTCAGTTTCTATTTTATATTTCAAGTATGAAATTTGACTACACTTTGAACAAATTTCAGCAATATATTATGTAAAAAATGAAAAAAATACAGAAAACCAACTGCACTAAAAATGCATTGTTTCATCGATGTTGAAAAATAGTGGCAGTCCATCAAATAGGTCTAATATATGAGAAACCAGGTGGATCACAGCATGGAAAACTGTCTACTTTAGTTTGTTCTCAATTTTTCGACCCGAGAAATCCTTTTGTTTTCTCTGCTTGACCCTGTGCATCTAAACATCCTGTCTCAACTTCACTTTAGTTTTCCTGCATGAAACAACGTTTGTTAATAGGATAGCAAAGAAGATTTGAGCATGTACAGTACACTATAACAGAAAAAACACTAATTTCACTGATTTTCTATTCAATAGCTACAGAAGCTAACTTGACAGCTCTTATTCGCTCAGCCTGTTGTACATTCCTATCAGGCCTTTTTGTCTTCATCACCCCTTTGGCCTGTTCTTTACCGCCCTTACTAGAGTCTATCCTGGAAAAGTTAAGAAACGTCAACACAGTACTAGCAAATACCCGACTTCTAGAGCGGACATGTAAGTACAAATACTAACTTTACTGGTTTTCCTCGTGCACCCTTGTCATCGTTCTTTTTTGTCCTCCCAGCATTGACATTTGGAGCGTCCTTGCGTTTCCTGCCAAAAATGAAATAGATGAATCTGCAGCCAGCATTCGAAAACATGTTTAAGTACACACAATTGTGTTAATGCCCACTTGTTTGGTTTTTCATAATCCTCTTGTGCAACCTCCAATGGTCTCTTTCTAGCCCTCCTCAGCCCACCATCTTCTGCATCTGAATCTTCCTCTTCTTCCTCATCTGAATCTCCCTCTTCTTCTGCATCTGAATCTCCCTCTTCTTCTGCATCTGAATATTCCTCTTCTTCTGTACCTGAATCTTCCTCTTCTTCTGTACCTGGATCTTCCTTTGTCTCTTCTTTTGTATCTGCCTCTGTCTCTTCTTCTGTATCTGACTATGTCTCTTCTTTTTGCTTCTTCCTCCTTGTGCTATTTGATTTCCCTGATTTGTTCCTACGTAAATTGAAGAAAAACATGTGAACACTCTCCGGGAGAACATATTAATACTGTAAGCATGTGTGGAAATGAACAATGAGATTAACATGTGCACTAACTTTGTTGCTTTTTTTAATCTTCCTCTTCTTCTATATCTGAATATGTGTCTTCTTAGGTGTCTGAGTCTTTCTCTTTTTGCTTCTTCCTCCATGTGACCTTTGGTTTCCCCGATTTGTTCCTGAGTAAATTGAAGAAAAAGAGAGAACATATTAACATTGTAAGCATGTATGGAAATGAACAATGAGATAAACATGTGCACTAACTTCGTTGCTTTTTTTTACTCTCATCTGCTCGCGCCTGGATTTAATCCGCTTGTTCGATTCTTCGGTAGTTGGTCTCCCTTTTGGAACTATTTTGATTGGATTTTTCATGTCATCAGTGCAGCATTCGCGAGTAGCAGAGAAGTATGTCGGCAAAGGAACAAACGATTTATGGACT
Source organism: Triticum aestivum (assembly GCF_018294505.1). NCBI lineage: Eukaryota > Viridiplantae > Streptophyta > Magnoliopsida > Poales > Poaceae > Triticum > Triticum aestivum. Next base: position 742,832,000 of record NC_057800.1, read on the forward strand.
TCATCCAAATCAGTTTTTTCTCCATCAACCAATATACTCCGGAGGAACTCCATCACCTGTTCTGACTGTGAATCGCTAGCTGTGGCTGTGAATAAAGCGTCACTAGCCATGTTGCGTAGTTGATGATACTTATTCATGTGATCCGACCATACATGAGTATTCACAGTCCTCGAAGAAGGGAACGGTGGCTTGGCCTGCATTGTCTATCTTTTCTTGACAATTTTTTTGGAAATGTGCGTACACCAAGATGATCCATAACGTAGAATATATGTGCGCATGGGTAATCCAGACTTTCCAACTTTTTACATTTGCAAGCTGCATCATCCGTCTTGCTTCTGTAAACAGAGAAGTCACGTGATATATAAAATCCACAGGCATAGCATCCACGCCTTGTGCATCCAACTTTTTTGCCTCCAACTCCTCACTGTCCTTACCTTCCAAATGATTGGGATCCTTAGCATCCAGGTTTTTGGCATGCAAGTCCACACCATCCTTGCCTTCCAAGTCATTGGGATCATCAGCATCCATGTTTTTTGCATGCAAGTCCTCAACATCCTTACCTTCCAAGTCATTGGGATCCTCAGCATCCAAGTTTTTTGCATGCAAATCCTCAGCATCCTTACCTTCCAAGTCATTGGGATCTTGAGCATCTAATTTTTTTGCATGCAAGTCCTCAGCATACTTACCTTCCTTACCTTGCAATTCTCTAGCATCCCTGCCATATGGGACTTTATCATATGGGGCTTTGCTCAAAACTCCAAACACGACCAAACCATCACATGCTACCCGGTACGTGACCTGCCAATTTGTCCCTTCAACAATCTAACGCTTTACCTTTGGAAACATCACAGTTGTATAAATATAAGAGGCAGCAATCTCCAGAGGGTGTGCATTCAGCTTAGTGAAGGGTATCGTATGTGTTGCTACTGCGTCTAATGCTGCTTCAGTCTTACGCATTATGGATACACAGTGCTCAACATGCTGCAACAAATCAACAAGCTGCATCTTCCTGTTCAGGTGCACATGAAGCCTTGAGTTGAGAGACTCACTCCTCTGATTACTCATCATGCCTAGGAAATATCTACCCTTTGTGTACGCATCAGCCCATTTGTGTCGCAGCTCGTACATCCTGTTAACCCATGACGACCTCTTGCCCGTTGGTTTTATTTTGAACCGGACCTTATAAGCCTCCCATCTTTTCTCAATCTCATCAACATCCCAACGGCGGTAAATGAATTCCCTAAATTGCTCCAGCTTTTCCTCGCGGAGGTGCACCACCATATTCTCCTCGATATGCCACGTGCACAAACGATGATCTGTTCCGGTCCAGACAGTAGCTATTGCTTTAGCCATTGCACCGTCCCCATCGGTGATTGCTGAAATTGGTGCCGTTTGGGACATTGCCTCCAAAAATACATGAAGAAGCTACTGGTATGATGCAACTGTCTCATCTGACACTAGACCGACCCCAAACAAAACTATGCTGCGGTGATGGTTCAGACCAACAAATGGAACAAATGGAAGCCTGTACTTGTTAGACCGATATGTACTGTCGAACACCACGACACCACCAAAGGCAACATAGTCAATGCGGGATTGTGAGTTAGCCCAGAATATGTTCCTCAAATGACCTTCGCTGTCTTTTGTGTATTTGAAAAAGAATTCCGGGTCTGCTTTTTACTGTGCAATCATATAGGTGAGAAAATATCTAGCGTCACTGCCTTCTATCTTGCGCTTCTTCTAGACTGAAACATGGTTGTATAGATCTCGATCTATAAATCCAAGCTTGTCGGGACCTCCGGCATTCTTCTCCATTACATTCATAATCTGATGTGTTCGAAGTCCACCGACAGCATACTCGATGACATCGACCTTTTATTCGTCAGTCATTCTATGATGAGCCGACAAGTAGGGAGTCAGGTCAGCAGGGACAAACAGATGGTTATGCTTGTCCACAAAATTCTTGACGAACCAGAGGCAACTGCTATCTTGTAGCTCAACCTGAAAAAGAGCGGGACACCCACACCGAGAAAGACCCCTCGGTGTTCTTTTTCTTTCAGCTCTGTTAAAGTGCTTAAGGGCCCGCCATCCTAGTTTGCAGCACTTGTATGTCCTTCTGTATGCGTTTTGTTTCGGACCCGGATCCCTGTACTTTAGATCATCCTTTCTAACACCAAATCCTTTTTTTCTCGCATAGCCTACGTAGAACATGTAGGCTTCTTCCTCAGTCCTGAACGTCTTCTTCACAATCTCTAAGTATTCCATACACTCATTCAGGTCTGAACCAGCCATGCCTTTATTATCAATTCCTTTACCTTGCATGTGTACATCATCCATGTCTATGCCATCCTTGCCTGCATCCTCATTATCCTTATCATCCATGCACATATCATCCATTCCTTTGGGGTCCATGCCTTTGCCTTCGTTGCCTCTATGACCCGTGTCCTTGTCATCCTTGCCTGTATCACCCAAGTTTTTGCCATCATTACCATTATCATCCATGTCGTTATGCTGCCAGCGAAAAAAGATACTCAATGTTACGGATGGATAGCATACGTTACCGAAATTATGCACTACTCTGCTTAAATAATTGATTTAATTTTTCATATCGGATTCATGTACGTAACTCAGTCCTTCAAAAGCTGTAAGTAAATATGCCCTGACTAAATCCGGAAATTTGTAATTGATTGTACTAGCTCTAACTGATGATCTCCTAACTAAATCCAAAGTCCACGAGTCCTTCAAATGCCTTGATAGATCCACCCTGATAGATCAATTATCTCCAAACTCCATTCGAAATTATCTCCTAACTAAATCCAAATTGTCCTAACAAAATCCAAAAGTATGTCCTAACTAAATCCAAATTATCTCCTAACTAAATCCAAAATAAGTCCATACTCCATACAAAATAATTATCTCCTAACTAAATCCAAAATATCTCGAAACTCAATTCAAAAGTATCTCCTAACTAAATCCAAAATGACTTTCTTTGAATCCAAATTTGCTGACAACTTTCTCATGCCACATAATCCTAACTAAGTCCTTCAATATGTCCTAGCTACATCCTACTTACACTTCCTTCCAATCGTAGTCTCATCACAACTTTCTGAAAACATAAACCCTAATCCTTAGATGACATATCCTAAACCCTAACCAAATCCGACTAAAATCTCCTCACAACTTTCTGAAACGATAAACCCTAAACCTCACATGACATATCCTAATCCCGAATCACATCCGACCCCTATTGGTTCTATATGCAGAAGGGACCAGAAAAGATTTGAGATGGCTAGGCACATACAGCGAAGATCCAGCGTGAAAAAGTTGATGCACGTCGATGAGGATGATGTGGCCTCTCAGGTCGGGGAAGGTGGCGTCCGCTCGGGGAAGGAGTGGATTAGCGGCTCGTCGGAAGATCTGGTGCCGCGAGCCGAGTGGGGTGACTTGCGATGGAGGGGAGGGGAGGAGTGGGAGCAGGAGGGGTAGACACGGCGGGTGCGATCGGCGGCGATTGAGGGCGTCGGGGGCGATTGGCGGCGATCGAGGGCACCGGAGGCGATCGAGGGGGCCCGAGGTTAGGGCTCGAGAGGAGGAGAGAGGACGAACCGCTCGAACCGAAATTCAAAAGAGTACGCACGATGATGGGACATCTATAATGAAGTGCTTTATTAATACAATTAATTTAATCGAAAAATTTAGGACGAGAATACCCCTGGACCAAATTGGGCCGATTAAATGTAAAAAAAATTTAGGTCGAAAATACCCTTGGGCTTAAAAAGGCCCAATTATTCTCATCTGTTAGATCGGCCATATAATACATGTGCTATGGTGTATTAAATGCACCATAAAATTTCCCTTTATTTAACAACACCTTTATCCATTCTCATTAGTGTACAGTTTCCAAGTATTAACTAAATATTATTCTCAGGTCAAAGCTTTATCAAGTCTCATAAAATGTGTGAAAAGTGTGACAATAGAGTTCTCAAAGAGTTATGCTTTCGCTTGCTGGTTCAAGTTTACCTCATCTAGCGATGCATAATACAGTATATGACTTATGGTTTCAAATTTGCGGACAACATATGTAGGACAGTAGGAGGCATCATGGGCATTGTGAAATGTAGCAGCAGGCATCTTTGAGGACAAGAAATATTGCAGGATATGAGGGTGTACCCCAATGACAGGGCCAAAGCTTGTGGAGAGGAAGGACGCCCATGGGAATTTGTTGGCGCGAGCTGGTGCGGACCTCTATGGCAATTGGGATGGGTAGATGGGGAGGCGTGGTGGCGTGGTGGAGGCCGGCGGCAGCACAAGGCAAAATAACAATGAGCTAGGCGGCGGCATTTTACAGTGGCACGACCATTTTGTGGCAGCCGTCTCATAAATGTCGAAGTAGCACCAGTGACGCGCCCGCGCACACACACACTGCTGGTGCTGCTGGAGGCCATGGGGCTAGGCGAGGATGCGAGTGGTATGCATCCGATTTTTAGTGATCTGTCTTCAGTGTCATTTTTTCATTTTACTAAGTCATATAGAATGGCTTATATGTTATTGTAACAATTGTTATAAATGAATAATGAGTATTGTCTGGTCCCTCTTTTAAAGGTCCCGTAGAAATGGAGAGAGAACCATCATGCCAACCAAAATTTAAAATAAAGTTTGAGTTTGAATGAAGAAGGTTCACCAAAGAAGACATCAAGGAACTTATTCGAGGGATATATTGGAGTATAATCCACAACTTCTCGAGGATTACACAAATGGCTTTGAAAAAACAAGCTTTCTATATCCTAGGTTGCAACTTTGTCAGATCTTGTAGCTCTCTAGTCCCAGTTATTTTTTTTATTATGTAGATACCTTCACAACTTATGTATTATCTATTTATTTGCTTCTTCATAAGAGTTTATTATTTAGTCTATTAGCGTTAATTTGTTTTGCTATTAAGATAAATGAGCACATGCTTGCGCACCGTTTTAGGAAGATTAATATGGAGGACGGAGATTCATTCACTACCGAGCAGCTGTAGAGCCTAAGTGTTATACAATAACCTATAAGTTATTGTGGGAAGCGTAGAACCCTTCGTCTGGGCCGCATTGCATTATATAGAAACATTGTCGTGGCTTACAAGGAACGATCGATCGTAACAGGATCGATCAAGGTTACAGGAGTTGGAATAGAAGAAGGGATAGAAGACAGAGTACAATTTAAACTACTTTCCTCTCCCTATACAACTTATCCTAACACTCTCCCTCAATCTAAACCTCAAGTAATCTTACCAGGGTTAAGATTGTACTTGAACTCATCCAGTCTCTTCATAGTAAGCGGTTTTCTGAAGCCATCGGCAAGTTGATCCCCTGTAGGTATAAACCTGATGTCAAGTAGCTTTCGAGCCACTCGTTCTCTTACAAAATGAAAATCAACTTCAATGTTCTTTGTACGTGCATGAAAAACAGGATTAGCTGAAAGATAGGTTGCACCAAAGTTGTCACACCATAACCTTGCAGCTTGAGGAATTTTAATTCCAAGTTCATGAAGCAATGTTTGAATCCACATGACTTCAGCTGTAGCATTTGCTAAAACTTTATACTCAGCCTCAGTACTCGACCTTGAGACAGTATCCTATTTTCTTGCACTCCATGACACAAGATTTGTTCCCAGAAACACAGCAAAGCCACCTGTAGACCTTCTGTCATCAGCACACCCTGCCCAATCTGCATCAGAATAGGCAGACACAAGAAGAGATGAGGACTTGACAATCTGAAGACCAAGTCCCTCTGTATATCTAAGATACCTCAAGATCCTTTTTACTGCAGTCCAATGAGCTGTAGTAGGAGAATGCAAATACTGACAAACTGTGTTCACAGAATAAGAAATATCAGGACGTGTAAGAGTCAGATACTGAAGAGCACCTACAACACTCCTATAGTTTGTTGCATCCTCTGCTCCAAGAGCTTCTCCAGCTTCAATAGTAAGCTTTTCTGACGTGGATATAGGTGTACTCACAGGCTTACACTTCTCCATATGTACCCGTTTCAGAATGTCGGCAGCATATTTTTCCTGTGTAAGAAGTATACCATGTTTTACCTTCTTGACCTCAATTCCAAGAAAATAATGAAGATCTCCCAAGTCCTTGAGAGCAAACTCTAGTTTCAAATCCTTAAGGAGACAGGTAGTTGCATCTGAATTTGAACTGGCAACAATTATATCATCAACATAGACAAGAACAAACATGGTAATATTGTTCTTACTATAAAAGAATAATGAGGTATCTGCCTTTGATGGTGTAAACCCAAGCTGTTGTAGTTGTGTGCTCAACCTTGAATACCAAGCTCTTGGGGCCTGCTTCAACCCATACAATGCTTTATCCAACTTACAAACATAGTGTGGTGTGTTTTTATTTTCATATCCTGGTGGCTGCCGCATGAACACTTCTTCCTCAAGAACACCATGAAGAAACGCGTTCTGAACATCTAGCTGTCGTAGACTCCACCCTCTGGAAATAGCAATAGACAATACAAGGCGAATAGTAGTTGCTTTAATAACAAGACTAAAAGTATCCTCATAGTCGATACCAAACATTTGCTTAAAACCCTTTGCAACCAACCTAGCCTTGTATCTGTCTATACTCCCATCAGCTTTCCTTTTGATCTTGTATACCCACTTACAATCAATCACATTACTGTCCTTTTTTGGTGATACTAAATGCCAAGTTTTATTTTTCATGAGTGCATCATATTCATCATCCATAGCCTTCTTCCAATCTTTGTTAGCAAGAGCATCATGCAAATGTGTGGGCTCACTGGTACTAATAAGAAAAGCTCGCTTGGTTTTATCATACCTGATTGTACCATCAGTATAAACCTTCTCTTTGGTAATTCCAGACTGAGATCTTGTATGACGGTGCGGAAGTACTGTGTGTTGCACCGCTGTAGACCCTGCCACAGAAGATCCGGAGGATGCAGCCGAACCGACCAGATCAGTCGAATCTGGCTCCAGATCCAAGCGCACCTCGCTGGGCCCGGCAGAATCGGCGCCAGAATTTGTGCCTGCTGAATCAGCGCCCGCTGGCGCAGGAGAGCGCGTGTCGCCCGTTGGCGCAGGAGAACGCGTGAGACCACCAGCCTCGCTGTCGCTGGTGGGGTCCTTGTCGGCCATCCGCCCCGCAGAAGCGCGTGGCCCCGCGCTGGGCGTGCATGCAGCGTCAGGCGCAGCGCCTGCAGCGCCGCCGATTCCCTCCTGGGATCGCACGCCTGCAGGGAGATCTGCCTTGGGTTGCCGCGCCTTAGATCCCGCGCCTGCAGGAAAATCCTCCTGGGATCCAGCGCCAGGTTTGGCATTTTCTGCACACATAAAATCATGCCCTGCTGCTGCACAATTATCAAAATTCTCCAGATTTTGCATGGATTTTTCCACATGATCAGTTCTAATTAATTCACCCTTGTGATCAGAATTAGATAAAGAGTCTGAAAGAAGGGAGATTTCAGAATGAAGCAAGGATCCGGCATTTGGATGAAGTTTTGCAAAAGGAAACAAGGTCTCATCGAAGACAACATCTCGAGAAATATAGATGCGACCTATAGTAACTTCTAGACACTTATATCCCTTATGAAGATTACTATAGCCAAGAAAGACACACTGAGTAGAACGAAACTCAAGTTTGTGGCGATTATAAGGACGCAAATTTGAGTAGCAAGCACACCCAAAATTTTTGAGGGAGTTATAGTCTGGTTCTTGGTGAAACAGACGTTCCAAAGGAGTTGTATTGCCAATAACTCTACTAGGGAGATGATTAATGAGATAAGTAGCTGTGATGAAAGCTTCATCCCAATATTTAAGTGGCATGGAAGCATGAGCTAATAAAGAGAGACCAACTTCAACAATGTGACGGTGTTTTCTCTCAGCCGAGCCGTTCTGTTGATGAGCACGAGGACAAGATACATGGTGAATAATACCTATGTCACGAAAGAAAGCATTGAGTTTCTCATACTCTCCTCCCCAGTCACTTTGGACTGCAAGAATTTTCTTGTCAAAATATCTCTCAACAAGTTTCTGAAACACTTGGAAAACAGAATATACTTCTGATTTATACTTAAGCAAATATATCCAGGTGAACTTTCTATAATCATCAATGAAACTAACATAATATTTCTTCCTTCCAAAAGAATCTCTTGCATGACCCCATACATCACTGAAAATAAGCTCTAAAGGAGCATGAGACACACTACTGGACACAGGATAGGGAAGTTGGTGACTCTTGGCACATTGACAAGCTTCACACACAGACTCATTATTGGAACTATTTGACAATGACAAATTGCCTTTATTGACTACTTGCTTGACTACGATTGAAGAAGGATGTCCTAATCTTTGATGCCACCTTGCCAAAGAGGGTTTGGTGACAGAGTAGACTTGACGACGCTTGCGACTAAAGACTCTTGATGTGATGGGGTAAAGCCCTCCGATGCATCTACCGTGATGAATGAGCTCCCTCGTTGCCCGATCCTTTATGAGAAAATAGGTGGGATGAGTCTCAAAGAAAACATTATTGTCGAGAGTTAAACGAGACATAGATGCTAGAATTTTGTCAGCGTCAGGAACATGAAGGACATCTTTAAGAACTAGATCACGTTTAAGATTAGGTGAATTAATAGAAGCTTGACCAATGTGTTGAATTTCCATACCTCCACCGCTTGCGGTGTGAATCTAATCATTGCCATGATATCTCTCGCGAAGAGCAAGCTTTTCTAGCTCGTTTGTGACATGGTCCATAGCGCCGGAGTCCGCATACCAGACTGTATCACCATCACCTCCTCCTTGCTCCCGGATGGCAGCGGCTGCATGACGTGCATCAGGTACAAAGTCTTCGTCAAACCGGTGCCAGCAGTCAATGACTTCATGGCCTGGTTTCTTGCATAGTTGACACCTAGTGCGGCGGGAGTTGGAGGAGATGTTGTTGCTGTTGTAGCCTCCACCGCGGTCACCACCGCGGTCACCACCACCAAAGCGGGGCGGAGCCTGATTGTTGCCACGCCCGCCATGACCGCCGCCACGGCCACGACCTTGGTGACCACGGCCGCGACCACTATTGCCGCGCCCTCGAGAAGCACTGTTAACAGAAGACTGGTGGTGATGTGTACCTTGCAGAAGATTAACGCGTGCCTCGAAGCTAAGAAGCTGGCTGTAGAGTTCTGGCGTGGTGATGGGCTCGACGCGGGCTTGCAGGGCTGAGACCACGGAGTTGTACTCCAGGTCAAGTCCCTTCAGGATGTAGGAGGTCATCTCCTGATCTGTGAGAGGAGCGCTGATGGTGGCGATCTCGTCCGCCAGCGCCTTGATTTTGGCGAGATACTCTGCCATAGTGGAGTTCCCCTTGTGAAGATTGGCGAGCTCGATGCGGTTGTTGATTTCTTGCGCCTGGGTGTGAGCAGCAAAGGTGGCATGGATCGCCGCCCACACTTCGGTCGGCGTCTGGAGAGTCACCACCTGGGCAAGAACCTCCCGAGACAGAGATGCCATTAGATAACCTTGCAATTGTTGCTGTTCAGCGTAGCAGATTGTGCGGGAGTAGTTGACGATCTGCTCTTCTTTCCCATCCTTGTTGATGGTGAGCGTAGGAGGAGGCGCCGGCGTTGCAGCGTCCAGGAAGTGTTCCATCTATGCTACCTTGATCTGGGGTAGCACGATGGCCTTCCAGAGGAGGAAATTTGTCCTCGTGAGCTTCTCTGATGGAGGTGAACCGAGAGAGATAGAGCTTCTAGAGGTGGAAGAAGACCCATAGGTGGATCCGGCGGATTGGGTGGATAGGGAACTCATGGTGGATGTGGTCAAGGAGTTCTCGGTGGAAGCAGCGATGCTAGCGGCGGTGCCTGCCATAGCTTTCTCTCGGCTCTCTTTGTTTCTCTCTTCTCGATCAACTAGATCGATCTAATTGTCGTGGCTAGATGTACGAGAGGAAGGGGCTCTGATACCATATTGAATTCATGCACCGACCAACTCATCCAAAAGTCCGAACTGGTGGAGGGAGGCAGGCAATATATTTCAACAAGCGTACTGTCGCATCTTCCATAACTAACAATGCTCTTCGTTATACTGAAAAATAGAACATGTCTCGGTGTAACTTCATTATATGAAAAAATAGCCATAATTACTAAGTGCATTTTCCTTTGTAGTCTATGGAAAAAAATAGATTAGGGGTAGTTACCATGTTCTCTTGCAATCTTTGCCCCGTGATGTCTTTGGGGTTGTGTAGATGGACCGCTGACGAGTGGACCATATTTTAATAAGGCCGATCCAGCCAGCTGCAAAGTCGGGGTGACACGAATGTGATACAAATCGTGCTGACTTTGGTCATATTATTTATATGATGTATCCACGTTGAGGGTAGGCTAGAGGTCCTCTACTGGTGTTCTCGCAGCTATGTGTGCCTTAACGGCATGGATCCACACGGATCCAGCTAGCTGTGGAGGTGCGCTGCCGCGAATACGGGTGAAAATGGTGCCGACTTCGATCATGACTGACGATGTTGGTATCTTTGACATTGTTTCAGTGTCGAGGCATCATCATTGTAGTATGTGTCACCTTGCTCGGGCTGCTTTGGGGAAAACCATAGATCTAGGTCTATCAAATTGGGTGATATCAGCGCCTTTGGTGTTGTTTTCCCTCAATAGGCTTCACTTTGGAGCAGGTGCTGGCTGGAGGGGCCAGAAGGTGGAGCGGTGTTGCATCTACCGTGGCGGGTCTCAGCAGCGAGGCGTAGTCGATTCTTGGTGATGGACGCGTGTGGATGGATGCGCGTAGGGAAGTGGCCCAGTTTGGCATCATGTTGGCCTTGACGACATTTCGGCCTAGCACGGTCAATGCGCTGATGCATCCTAAAGATGGGATGACAGAAAATGGTACTGCTACAACGTGTGCATCCGGTGCGCGTTGAGGTTCTGCTAGACCAGTTGATGCTTTCAGCTCGTGGTGGGTCTGCTTGACGAGCCCACTGGATTAGGTGGTGTGTATTGTTGTGAGCTCAGGGCAGATCATTAAGCTTGTAGGTGTAGGGACAAAGATCATCAGGAATATGGCTTTGGGTTGATCCTTGTATTTGTTTTGTCACGCTGTGTTGAATAATCTCTCCTATTAAACGGGAATACGTAGGATTTTGTTTCGTTAGTCCTCCCCATCAATCGAAGCCCCCCATCGATTTTTCAACTCTAGCCCATGCCCCAACCAATTTTCTTTTCAATTTGAGCTTCACCGACTTTTATCTTCCGGTTTTCTTCCTCTTTCTTGAAGAGGGAGGTCGTGTTGCTGCTGCACAATTCCTCCTCTCCCACTCGACTCCTACTCCACTACCCTGACTAGGTTTGCTCTATGGAGCTCTTCGCATCCCCAGATCAACACCGATAGCTAACCTACCCCTCATTACCCAGCAAATCAGTCTCACACTCCTTCCCTCGGTCGGTGACTGCACCACCTTCTCTGCTCTCCCACCCATCGCGACAGGAGAGCCTCCACAAACATCGAGTCCCACCTACGCTTTCATGGAAACAAGAGAAGGAGTTAAAGTCTCCATCCGCATCGCCCTCATCGACCCAGATGGCGTTGCACTGGTGGAACTCGTGATGCGGCCGAGGCGGGGGTGCTCTCGTGGGTGTTCCTCACCGTAGTCGACATCGAGTTGGTGCACGTGCTCGCCGAGAGCCGGGTATCGCCACTCCCCGACTCCCCCTTCGGCCGCGGTGCCGACATCATGCTCGCCTTCAGCCTTCTTGTGAAGGCAACACACTCAAGATCAAGAGAGAGAGAAAGAGTGAGGGAGAGAGAGGGGGCGAGGGAGGGAGAGGGGGAGAGAGATTGAGGGAGGAAGGGAGAGATCTTGCAGGTACACATTTGTAGGACAATCACGTTCTGAAATATAAATGGGTGGTAAATCATCATTGTGTTTGTTCCCAATCATATATGGCATTGGGTGATAAATATATTTTTAGCTCTTGATATTTTAGTATGGTTCTTAAATTATCCATTCACCTCACTCCGAGAAAGAATTTTGATTTTGTTGGTAGCCTGAAACATATTTAGTTGGGAGAATGAAGAAAGGAAGAAAAGAGCGCTATAACAATAAAAAAGAAGTCACCAATCCCCGTTGCAACACACGGGTATTCTACTAGTATCAATTAGGACGGTAGCTAGCCAACAATCTAGAATCTACTTGATTGATTCTAATTGAAACACAAGAAGCACAGAAAACACAAGTTTCTTTAGAGAAAGTTCTGATTGTACTTCCATACCAGTGTACCCTCTATCCTTTGTTCAATTGCATTAAAGTTTGTGCAAGAAATTTTCCTTTGTTGTTTCTCAAATAAAAGAACATTTGGAATCGAAACTTTGCATATCAGCATCTAACAAGTACTACTATGTGTGCAAATGCTTTCAGATATTTTGACGTAACTTAAATATTAAAAAATGGTAAAACTCATTCAAAATTTAACAATTTGACAAGTTTATGTTTCATGCAATGAGTGACACTTGTGTATAGTTGAACTGCAAATTTTTCAAATTCAAAAGTTCTCGTATATGGGAGAAACAAAAAGGTGAAATTTCTATAAGAATAGCAGGAGTCTTGACGCAAACTGAATGGTCTAAACAGAGACTACAGTGATATTGTGGTACAACAAATCCACACTCATTTCTTTATTTCTTAGGTAGGGTTCAAGTTACAGAGCTGTAAGCATATATTTCCTCCATTAACAAATATAATTTTTTAAGATATTTTAATAGTATAAACTACCTACGGACTGCAATGAATTAATAAAAACACACTAAAACATGCCTATATACATCTGTTTATAAAAAGTTTAGAGCAACTTATATTTATAAACAGAGGGAGTATAAAAGATATCTAACCGACTTGATTAAGACCAGCTAATGCAACTCGGCTCAGTCGGCTCGACTGTCTCAAAACAGGCTTTCATCCCGCTTTATAAATAAAGCAACAATCAAAGAGGTACACGGCCGAATAAAAGATGGTGAGGAAGCCCTCTTACAAAACTGATTATGAGATATCCGGTATACATATATAGAACATATACTATGCTGCCAGCAATGAGAGCCGAAAGAACAAAACATACCCAGGGTATGCCCAAGTACACCTAAGCTCCACGATAACGCTCCCCCCCCCCCAAGAGGGAGAACGACGCAAAGCGTTGCCACAACCGATTCAACATCGGATAAAAGGTCTTCATCCGGAACGCTAACATAGAGAGAAGAACCACAACAACATATTCAAGAAGAGCACGGCACCCACAAGTGCCTTTGGTCGGTGTTAGAAAGAGTCATGTACAAGGTATACGGTATTGTGTAAACCGTATATCGTAGAGAGGTAGGTAGATTGTGTGCGTTGTAATCTAGATGGTTAGGTTGTTAGGTTTATCCTTATCTCTTGTATAGATTTCTTGAGGATCAATCCAGAACCTAACTACCATATGTTGTAATCTATCATTGCCTATATAACACGAACGCGTCCCTGCTCAAAGGCATACGCTTCCATGCAATCTTTCATGGTATTCAGAGCCTAGTTCCTCTACCACATCCAAACCTAGCAGCTCGCATCAAACCTAGTAGCCATAGCCAGCTCTAGCTCCGCCGCCGCCGCTCCATATGCCCTCATTCCCATCGCTGAAAAGCTCCACCGCGGCATCTACCTTGTATGGCGCGCACAGGCCTTAGCTACCATCCGCGGAGCCCGACTGATCGACCACCTCAACCCCGATCACCCGTTCCCGGAGCCCAAGCTCGTCGACAAGGATGGCAAGCCCACCGATGTGCCTAACTCGGAACATCTCACCGCGTTGGCGCAAGACTCCCAGGTGCTCAGCTTCATCCTCAATTCAATCTCTGCTCCTGTGATGATCCAAGTCGCCCACTGCACCAAGGCCGCCGCAGCATGGACCGCGATCGGAGAGATGTTTCTCTCCCAGACGTAGGCCAACATCGTCAACACGCGGATCGCCCTCTCCATCACCAAAAAGGGCACCGCGACCATCACCGAATACATCGGGCGCATGAAAGCGCTAGGCGACGAGATGGCTTCAGCAGGGAAGCCGCTCAACGATGATGACATGGTCTCCTACATCCTCGCCGGACTCGACTTCGACTACATCTCCTTCGTCTCATCCATCTGCGCTGCGAGGACTGAGCCCATCAAGGTAGCTGAACTTTATTCTCAGCTGATTGGTTTTGAAAAGCGTCTTGCCATGTTTGAAGGGGGAAATCAGTTCTCTCAATCCTCGGCCAACGCCGTGTCTCGTGGCCATGGTGGTTTCGTTCGTGGAGGCGGCCGTAGCAACGGAGGCCGTGGAAACGGAGGCGGCCGCGGCAATGGAGGCTGTGGCAATGGAGGCGGTGGCCGCGGCAATGGAGGCCGTGGCAATGGCAATGGAGGAGGCAACGATCTCCCTGAGGTTGCTTGCCAGATTTGCAAGAAGCCAAACCACACTGCCATCGAGTGCTACCACCGCTTCGACATCTCCTTCACCAAGAACGAGAAAAGTGCAGGTTCGGCCACCACCTCGTCCTATGGAGTGGACACAAACTGGTACCTGGACACGGGGGCCACAGACCACATCACCAGCGAGCTCGACATGTTGACCATCCGCAACAAGTATAACGGCAACGAGCAAGTCCATACTGCAAACGGGGAAGGTATGGAAATTTGTCATATTGGTCAATCCACTGTTCAAACCCCCATTCATGATCTTCATCTCAAAAATATATTGCATGTACCCGATGCCACCAAAAATCTTATTTCAGCTCACCGTTTATCCACTGACAACAATACCTTTCTTGAAATTCACCCACGTCTATTTTTCGTTAAGGAACAGGGAACGAGGAGAACCCTTCTCCAAGGCAGGTGTAAACGTGGTCTTTACCCCCTATCATCGGCTCCGGTGACCTCCAGCAAACAGACGTTTGGTGTCAATAAAGTGTCCACGGACAGGTGGCACAGTCGGCTAGGGCATCCTTCATCAACCATAGTTCGTCATGTCCTTAGCCACAACAACATTCCCTTTTCAAGTAGTGAGTTGAATAAAGAAGGTGTTTGTGACGCTTGTCAATTAGGCAAGAGCCACCAACTACCGTATCCTAGTTCGATCAGTGTATCTAAAGCTCCTTTAGAGCAAATTTTCTCTGATGTATGGGGGCCTCCCCGTGATTCTATCAATAGGAAAAACTATTATGTGTCCTTTATTGATGATTATAGCAAATTCACATGGATCTATCTTCTTAAGCATAAATCTGAAGTTTTCAAAATCTTTCATGAATTTCAAGCATTAGTTGAAAGGTTGTTCAATAGGAAAATCATCACCATGCAAACTGACTGGGGTGGCGAATATGAATGTTTAAATTCCTTCTTTCGCCAACTAGGAATCACCCACCATGTCTCCTGTCCTCATGTTCATTAGCAGAACGGGTCAGCTGAAAGAAAACATCGTCACATTGTCGACGTGGGTCTTTCTCTCTTGGCTCATGCCTCCATGCCTTTAAAATTTTGGGATGAGACTTTTCTCTCTGCCACATATCTCATAAATCGCACCCCTAGTAAAGTGATCAACTATGAAACCCCCTAGGTCGTCTGTTTCATGAACAACCAAACTATCATTCCCTTCGAATTTTTGGATGTGCCTGTTGGCCCAACCTCCGTCCCTATAATTCCAAAAAATTATAATTTTGATCCAAACAATGTGTTTTTCTCGGATACAGCAATCTTCACAAAGGTTTTAAATGCCTTGATGTTGCTGTTGGCCGAGTCTACATATCTAGGGATGTCATCTTCGATGAGACGGTTTTTCCTTTCAAGGCTTTAAACCCTAATGTAGGAACTCCCCTTCGATCTGAGATCTTATTGCTACCTGAAACTACCCTGTCTGAGCCTATTGATCATGGGGGTGAACAAGTACTTGATCAACATGCAAATTTTCCTGCTAATTCTGGTGAAAATCCAGCCCCTATGCGTCATTTTATGCAGGCAGTACAGGACAAAAATGGCGCAGAGCACGGAGGAGATTCAGGTGCTGCCGCCGCTGATTCCGAGGATAATAGCGCAGGTGCAGGCGGCAGCTCAGGGGAATCCGCCTCAGATCGCACCCCTCCCAGGGGGTGCGTGTGCGCGTCGGGTGCTGCCTCCCCGGGTGGGCCAGGAGGGCGCGTGGGCATGTCGGGTGTTGGCTCCCCAGGTGGGCCGACTTCTGAGCCGACCGGTCCCTCGCGCCGGGCGCTGCCTCATGATGACCGCCAGGTGGACCAACCTGATGTGGGCGCATCGGCCAATGCTGATGAGACAAGGCGGGATGTTGGATCCCCTGGCACTGACGACGGGATCGACATGGGATCTCGTGCAATTGATGGCAGGATCGACGTGGGATCCCGTGCGGCTGTGATTCCCTCGGCCGGATCTTCTGCAGCGCAGCCTCGTGCAGCTCCTGATATGTCGTCTCGCAGGACAAGATCACAACACGGTATTGTAAAACCACAAATTCGTATAGATGGTACGATCAGGTATGACAAGCTCAAACCTCGGTTTGGAGGTTTAACAACTACTGGTGAGCCAAGTAGTTTGCATGAAGCTCTAAGTGACACAAAATGGAAAATGGCTATGAATGATGAGTATGGTGCTCTTATTAAAAATAAGACGTGGCATCTAGTTCCACCAATACGAAACAAGAATGTCATTGATTGTAAATGGGTCTTTAGAATTAAAAGGAAAGCAGATGGTCAAGTTGATAGGTATAAAGCAAGATTAGTAGCCAAAGGGTTTAAACAGAGATATGGTATAGATTATGAAGATACTTTTAGTCCTGTTGTAAAGGCCGCTACTATCAGACTTGTTCTCTCTGT
This sequence comes from Triticum aestivum, assembly GCF_018294505.1. Classification (NCBI taxonomy): domain Eukaryota; kingdom Viridiplantae; phylum Streptophyta; class Magnoliopsida; order Poales; family Poaceae; genus Triticum; species Triticum aestivum. The sequence continues at coordinate 742,848,878 of NC_057800.1, forward strand.
TGCAGTATCAAGAAATTGGAGCCTAAGGCAATTGGATGTTCGGAATGCGTTTCTTCATGCCGTTCTAGAGGAAGAAGTCTATATGAGACAACCACCTGGTTATGAGGTAAAAGGAAAGGAGAATTATCTATGCAAACTTGATAAAGCTCTGTATGGACTAAAACAAGCACCTAGGGTTTGGTACTCCAAGTTAAGTGAAAAACTTCAAATACTTGGTTTCAAATCATCCAAGGGAGATACTTCTTTGTTCTTCTACAGAAAGGGAAATATCACTATTTTTATGTTGGTTTATGTTGATGATATTATTGTTGCTAGCTCATCACAAGATGCAACTGTAGCATTGCTAGAAGATCTTAAGAAGGATTTTGCCTTGAAAGATTTGGGTGATCTTCGTTATTTCTTGGGTATTGAGGTGAGAAAGGTAAAAGATGGAATACTCCTTACTCAAGAAAAATATGTCTTGGATATGCTTAAGCGTGCAGGAATGGTAAATTGTAAGGCTTCAAACATGCCCCTCTCCACGTCAGAAAAGCTGTCAAGAGAAGAAGGGGAGCCTTTAGGGGCCGAGGAATCAACAAAATATAGGAGCATGGTAGGTGCTTTGCAGTACTTGACACTGACAAGACCTGACATTTGTTTCCCTGTTAATAAAGTATGCCAGTACTTGCATTCTCCTACTTCTCAACATATGACAGCTGTCAAGAGAATTTTGAGATATCTCAAGGGTACTATGAGTACGGGTCTGAAATTTACCAAGTCAACTTTCAATGTTGTTAGTGCTTTCTCTGATGCTGACTGGGCAGGATGTCCAGATGACAGAAGGTCGACAGGAGGTTTTTGTGTGTTCTTTGGTCCAAATTTGATTTCTTGGAGTGCACGTAAGCAAGCTACTGTTTCTCGGTCTAGTACAGAGGCAGAGTACAAATCTTTAGCCAATGCCACTGCTGAGATTATTTGGGTTCAAACTTTGCTACGTGAACTTGGAGTCATGCACTCACCAGTTGCACGTCTCTGGTGTGATAATATTGGTGCCACATATCTATCAGCAAATCCAGTGTTTCATGCAAGGACAAAACACATAGAAGTGGACTATCATTTTGTTCGAGAGAGAGTAGCTAACAAACTACTAGATATCCGTTTTATTCCCATAGGTGATCAAGTTGCAGATGGTTTTACCAAAGCTTTGGCATGGAAGAAGTTAGAAGACTTTAAGGACAATCTCTACTTGGTGAAGCTGTGATTGAGGGGGCGCGTTAGAAAGAGTCATGTACAAGGTATACGGTATTGTGTAAACCGTATATCGTAGAGAGGTAGGTAGATTGCGTGCGTTGTAATCTAGGTGGTTAGGTTGTTAGGGTTTATCCTTATCTCTTGTATAGATTTCTTGAGGATCAATCCACAACCTAACTACCGTATGTTGTAATCTATCATTGCCTATATAACACGAACGCATCCCTGCTCAAAGGCATACGCTTCCACGTAATCTTTCAGTCGGCTCCAAGGCACGGAGCTTTCGCTTGGCAATTCACCCGTGGGACCACGAGGCTGCCAGAAGAAGCGTTTATAGGAAATTAAACTACGCAAGGTACCGATCTGTTATTATTATTTTTCGTGGACAAGCCATCGATGTATTTAGCCAGGTCATGCAAGAGAGTCGATCGACACGTACAGACGTACACGGCCAGGCTGGATCTATATATATAGAGCAAGTAAGTCCTCGGGGAGATCGATCTATCTAGGGCAGGCAGGCCATGGAGGATGAGACGGCGGCACCAGCGGCCAAGATCCGGATCAAGACGAACCCGTACATCCCCCATGAGGTCGTCACCGAGATCCTCCTCCGGCTGCCCGTCACATCACTTCTCCGGTTCAGGTGTGTCTCCAAGGCATGGCACACCACCATCTCCAACGATCCATCCTTCCAGTGCACGCACCTTCGCCGGCACAGGACCGACGACCCGTGCCTGCTCATCGCCCCGCGGATCCATGCGATCGGCAAAAATTTCAACGGTAGCCTCACCGGCCTCTACCAGTGGGAGGAGGACCATGCCTACGGCACCGCGACGGCCCTCCTGTACCCAATGCCGGTACCTCCGTTTCCCGAATTTCTCGAGGCGCACGACCTTGTCCATTGCGACGGGCTGGTGCTCGTGGGAACCCGGTCCGCAGCGTGGGTGCTCAACCCAGTGATGCGCCGCGTCGTGGAATTACCCTGGGGGCGCCTTGGCGGTTCAACGTCCTTCAGCTACCTCGAGGCGTTCGGTCTCGGGCGCGACCCTCGCTCCGACGCCTACAAGGTCGTTCGTTTCTTCATGCCTCCGCGTGTAGAGGTGTTGACGATTGGAAGCTCAGA
>NC_057800.1:742854165-742855596 GCF_018294505.1 Triticum aestivum
TCCCATCTAGTCATTCCAAAGAATCAAATTAACTATAACCAGAGCCAGGAGCATTGACCTATATGTAGCTGCACCACTGCTCCGATGAAAGAGGGTAGCTTCTTCCGCTGCTGCTGTGGATGCCCCTCCTTAACCAAGCTAATGTGGAGATTGCAACCTTCCAAAACCAGGCCACTGAGAGCATCTTCTAGGTGGGCATGGGATCTTGACATAGTTATGTGGCCGATACATCGTGAGCGCTTGGTCTTCTTGTAGAAGATCACCTCGGTGCTGAACACTTTACCATGGTTGCTGAACAAGAGTCGCAGCTGAGAGCTTTTCACGGTGAGAGGTAGGTTGTACACCAACACCTTGAAACAAGGTTCATAATATCTCTCGATGTGAATGACGTGCGTTGGACCCGTAATCTCTTGCCTCTTCACGCCACGAGCTTCCAGAGAGCTCCTATTGATTTCCTGATAGAGCAACATCAATGTTAATCATTACTACTAGAATTTTATCATGTACGTCTAGGCCTCGAGATGCTTGCTTACACATAGTTCCGACTGTTAAACTCTAGATGGTATCGGTTCTATTAGCCATATGTCAAGATAAAACTACCAGAAATAGCATTATGCGAAATATAATTTTGTGATGTTTATTTTGCAGGTGTTTAATTACCTGAACCCGAGCCATGATTGTTTGTGGGATGAGCCAAGTGCACTTCTCGCAATCCCATTCTTGAGGCAGCCGCTCAATGAACTTGACTTCATCATCGACGAGGTTGTAGCTGAACACACCGTACTGCTTATATGGCGCGGCCTTACTATTGGTGTAGACGAAGTAGACGGAGCCTCCATGGCCAACAAGCATGGAGGCGTCGATGGCAAAGCTGTTGGTTGGGCGACCCCAAGAAGAGGACGCGATTGGCCAGGCTGTAGCCATCCTTTCTCACCCACTGTCTCTTATCCCCCTCTAGCGCGCACACCCACATGGAGGACCTGTGCGGAATATTGTAGTATGTCCGGACATGGATGGTCGCCCACAAAAGCTCACCACGGGACTCAAGCAGGTAACTGTATTGCTCCAGGTAATTTCCACACATCTTCGGCAGCTGCTGCAATGGGCTCGCCATGTTGTCAACGCCCCACTGTGTTGAGATTTGCCACACGCTAGACTCAACAGTTACCAGGATTCTGGCCTTATGGTAGGTGGCACAGTACCCTCCGCTCCTGATGGTGTCCTCAAAGGTCTTCTCCACAAGCGTCCACTTTGCGTCACCGGGTTGCAGGAGCACCTCCGTGAAGCTGGCTATAGTCTTGATGTCCATGAAGACGGTGGAGATGCCATAGAGAAAGGTGGTACCATCAGCATAGACAGAGCCATGGAGGTTCTCCTCCCATCGGTCGTCGAGGCAGCACGCATGCGGCAAGCGAGGCAGATGGGTGACGG
>NC_057800.1:742855969-742863232 GCF_018294505.1 Triticum aestivum
GAGCACGTCCGGTGGGAGGTCTGGCCACCTGGACTGCTCCATGACGGCGGGATCGAGCGAGAATTTGTGATGGACGGATAGAGGATTAGATGGAATCGAGAAGGCCGTACGTTTGTTTCGGATTAGCCAGGTTTTATATTTATTTTTTGAGTGAAAGCCGGGTTTTTATATAGCTACGTACGGCCGTGTCATGCTCTAATACTTAAGGATACCCATCGAGCTTTCTTTAAGACGCACTGGGTATTTCCTTTTTTTCCGGTAGTCACAAACCTTTCGAAAGGTGGGCTTTGTCGAACAGCTTGCCGTCGTCGTCAGCGTCGTCTCCTTGTTGTTTGGACTGCCCTTCTTTTCATCATGTCAAAAAAATCGCTTGGAACGTGGGCTATTTGTTTTTATCTGCCAATATAGAAGTCATTGGAGATTAATAGGTCTGCCAATATAAAAGTCATTGGAGCGCCCCGCTGTTTGAAGATTAATAGTCTTGGAGTTGCCTCAATTTAGTTGCTCGCCCTGAAGGTGTCCAGGGTTTGACTTACGGCAGCCAGACTCGTTCTCTTCTGTTACAAAATGTTCTCGAAACAGGCTCACACCCCGCTTTATATTTATATATATATATATATATATATATATATATATATATATATATATATATATATATATATATATATAAAGCACGGCCAAGTGATACAAAGCGATGAGGACGCTCTCTTCCAAGGGTCACGCTACGCGTCCGCCGGCGGATAGCTAGAAAACATCCGCCGCCTTGTTGGCCGTTGGATGGACGCGGGGATGTCTATCCCATTAACTCACTCACAAGTGTCACCTTCCTTTTGCAAGGGCGGTGTTGCGGAACAAGTCCTGCAACAGGATGCTTGTTGCAAAATGTCGGAACCGCTATTTACCTTTCTGAAACACAATATGTGTTGCAGATTTTTTTTTGCAACTGAGGTCTTGTTTCAGATTTTTTTTATAACTGAGGTTTGTTGGAAAAAATTGTCTTCACTTTTTTTGCAACATATATTATGTTATGGGAGAAACTTCTGCAACATTGGAGTTGTTGCAGAAAAATTAGAGGAGGGTCACGAGGAATCAGGAGCACATGTCACATGGGGCACGTGTCGTACGAGCGAACATGTGTTGTGTTGCAGATTATCTTTTTCGGACGTGCTATGCGTCAACCGGCGAATCTTTTTAAAGGATCCGCCGGGTTGTGAGTCGTCAGATCCATTGTATCACGTGGCTTAGTGTTCTCCTCATTTCTGAAATAGAGGGCGTGTTGCAAGTTTCCTTTTGCAACACAAGTCTTGTTGCAAAAAAAATTGCAACAAGGTTAGTGTTGCAAATTTTTTTTTTTGCAACAAAGGTCTTGTGACATTTTTTTGTAACAAAGGTCTTGTTGCATTTTTTTGCAATATGCATCTTGTTCACTGTTTCAAATAGCCCGCTATAGCTCCGCTATAGCACGCTATAGCGTTTACAAAGGGTCTTGCGCTAAGAGACTTTGGTCCAAACAAATGAACAAACATTTTAAATAGCGCGCTATAGCTCCGCTATAGCACGCTATAGCATTTGAAAGAGGTCCGGCGCTAAGATGCTTAGCGCGCTATTTAAAACTTTGATCTTGTTGCATATTTTTTTTATGTCTCCACGTTTTTGCAACATCGGTGTTGTTGCGGAAGGTACTTTTGCAACATGGATGTTGTTGCAGAAAAATTACAGTAAAGATGTAGTGGCGGGCCACGCATAGGACACACGTCACACGCTCAAGGCGGCGGGCGTGCGGTGTTGGATCAGCCCTGCTGTTCACAAGCTTTTCCCTCTTCCAAAGCAGATCTCGGGATAATCGAACAACACACACGAGTATGAGAATGCTGCCAAAAACTAATACATGTAGGCCTGAAAACAGGACACGACACGCACTAGGACAACTAGGCTCGACGACAACGCCCTCAGGAGGGAGAACGGCGCTACGCGTGGCTGTTGCCGAGTCCAAGAAGGACAGATGTCTACACCTGAAACCCTGGCACGGGAAAGGAAAACAACAACGACGACCTCAAGTGGTGAGCGGCGTCCACAAGCGTCACCGGCGCCGGCGCCAAAGCGTGGAACTTTCGCTCGGCAGCTCACCCATGCCACGGTGAGGAACCGAGAACCACCGTGACGAGCACAAGCATCAAGTTACATATCTGGACATTGCTACTACCAACGACAAGATGCGAGCCCAAGCCTCTCGCCGCTACACCCCTTGTTGCTCAAATGACCAATAAGCATAGCCATCGCCGTCGTCATGGTGCCCGTCGAAGATCCAACCATATGGACCTCCACCTGGGGCCTCCACCCTGGCATCCATGTCTCGAGATACCATCAACTGCCCTCACCACAGTACACCAATCACGGTAGGAGGGGTAGATTCACACCACCTACTCCAAGCTCGCCATCAGCCACCAGATCTGGGCCAGCGTCTTCACCTTAGGAAACGCCTACGCCGGCATCCCAAGCCGGTCATAGTGTACCCGGGGGGCATGATCCAGTGACTACCGATGGCCATCGTCAAGCAAGCCTCGGCTAGGCGACTCACACGCCGTCATGCTTGTGGCCAACTGCGCTGATCTGTCCGACGGCATAACGGTCCCTCTCGAAGATGCCATGATCCCTCAACCGACGCCATAACGTGAGGACGCCACCCATCAAGGCCACAAGCATGACCAGAGGTGGCCTAGAGCCAGCAAATCCGACTCCAAGGCGTAAAGCGCCAGAACAGGCAGCCTTGGGTGGAAGGACCACGTCAAACTTTGGTCGGAGACTCACCCACGACGCCGACACACTGCCAACGCGTATAACCAGGAGGACCGGGCAGTCCAAATCTAGACGAGAGGTAGCCCATGGCAGCCGGCCATCACGCCAGCTACCTCCTCCGGCGGTTCCTCGTGAAGTGCACCGCCAACCCCGTCCAGCACCAAGACCGCCGCCAGCATCCCCACATCCATCGCCACATGCCCGCAGGAAGGGGACGCAGCAATCACCGCCCGAGCCCCCGCACACCAGCAAGAAGGGGCAGGCCGCCGGCCAGCCAGGAGCGCCCGCGCACGGAGGCCAGACTGCGCCGCCTGCACGCGTCGGCCCAGAACCACTCCATCAATGCTGCTAGGGCACGCAACCACCAAACCACCGCGTAGCCCTCCGCACTGCCGTTGCGTGCCATGGCCACTGCCGCCAGCATGCATGACCGCGCCGCCGCACCCCACGCTCACGCCGTGCCACCACCAGGAGGAAACGTCGGAAGGAGAGAAGGCCCCGCCGCTGACGCAACACTGGGCTATGCCCGTTAGCGCGCGCCGGCGGCAGCGGACGAGGAGGGAAGGGGAGGGTGGAAGACTGGTGGCGTGCTAGGCTTCTCCTTGGACGCCTGCGGGGGTGGCACGGGGAGAAGGAGAGGGGGGAGGGGAAACAGATCCCATGGCCAATGCTAACCTTGTGTTACAAAATTATGGTTGTCCGCCATATTCATAACTCATTTATACAACAATGCAAAAATAAAAATCTAGTTTCTTAGGTACATCTAAGCTGGCATTGACACAGTCACGGCTGCCCCTCCTTGACCAAGCTGACCTCCAGACTGTGCCCTTCCAGAATCAGCTTGTTGAGATCAGTGAGAGCATCATCCAGATGGGCATGCGTCATCTCTATGGTCACATGGCCGATAACATGTGAAACCTGTGTGTTCTTATAGCGGTCTACCTCAGCATTGAGCACTTTGCCATGCTTGCTAAAGAAGAGTCGCAGCTGAGCGGTCTTCAATGTGATAGGCAAATTGCGCACCAGCACCCGAAAACTAGGCGCGCGATGTCTCTCAATGTGAATGGTCCGTGTTTGAGGACAAGAAATTGTTGGAGCCGTTTTCTGCAGTTGCTCCTTCGTCAGTTTTGTATCCTCCGATAACCTCTCATGGATTTCCTGATCCAGCAAACACAACGATATATTAGCACATATTGGACTGATTGTCTTGGATTGACATGATGAAAATATCAATACATGTTTTCTTTTTTGTCAAAAATAATAATTGGAGAGGGCCTATGCAAAGTTCAGGGTTTGCTTCTTCTGTGGCTGTATTAGTTTAATGCGGCAATGTGATCAATAGTAATATGAGGATAATCAACTTAAGAAATTTGAGATGTTTTTAGCTGCTACCTGATGAACGGAAGTAATGATACACTCGGGATTGAACCAGGTGCACATATTGTTATCCCATCATTGAGGTAGCCGTTCGACGAGCTTGGCCTTGCCATTGACGAGGTTATAGCTGAACACGTCATGCGGCACCATTCTAACATTATGGTAAATGAAGTAGACACACCCGGCATGGCTGTTGCCCAGCTGGAAAGCCTCCACCGCGAAACTGTTGTGCAACCCCAAGAATAGGACGCGATCGGCGAGGCTATGCGCGTCCTTCCTCACCGATCTCATCTTCTTCTCCGGCAACTGCGATGTTGACACCAACAGCTCCTCTAGCGCGTGCACAAACACTGTGAGGTCGCAAATGTAGGCGCCCCGGCCGGGCTCATAAGTGTCATATTGCCGGCCCTGGATCGACGTCCACAAAAGCTCACCACGGGACTCAAGGAGGTAGTTGTCCTCGTACAAGGATTCAATGTAGGGCTGCACCTGCACCGTCGGTGTCGCCGGCCTTGGGACCAGCACGTCGCGGGTGGCATCCCTATTGGGCGTGATGATGCGGCATAAGTCAGCCCCCACTTTCAGCAGGATCTTACCATCGTGGTACGCGACGAAAAATGGACGAAAACGCTGGAACCTGAAGGGCCGCTCAATTATCCTCACCACCAGCGTCCACTCCACCTCGCCGGGGTGAAGGAGTGCTACCCTCAAATGGATGATGCCGGTGAAGCAGATGCTGTAGAGAAGGGTTGTGTCGTCGTCGTAGATGACCCCACGGAGACAATCCCTGTTCTCCCAGTCGCTGAGGTTTCGCGGGAGTGGAGGCAGGTCCCCAGGTGTGTGGCGGCGGCTCCGGTGAAAGCTTCATGGAGGCTAGGGCGGAGGCGTTCGATGGTCAGGAACCACAGTGTCCCGCCACCTGAGCTAGTCATCCAGTTTCCCCGAGGCCTAGGCAGCAGCGACTGTGAGCGGTAGTTCGACCGGGAGAAGATGCATCTCATCTCCAGGCACGTCGAGTCTTCCTTCGTCGCCGCGATGAGCCATGGCAGGAACTGAGCCTTCTCCGTCGCTGTTGGGAACCATGAGCCACACCATGGCTTGCAGACGGCGTGGAAATGGACAAAGTCGGTGGCGTCGTGCAAGCGGGTGGAGATCTCGCGTGTCAGATCCGATGAGAGATCAGACCAACGCCTCCCGGGAATGGCGCGGCATGATTGGGGAGCTAGCAGAAGAGATCAGCCAGTTATATGATACACCGAAACGTACTTGATTGGCCGGCCAATGGTACATCAACGGATGGTTACATCTTGTACACCCACGACCTTTAAGGTTTCGTATTCCATCTGTATTTACTACTAGAAAAAATTAGGGTACTTACTAAAACACCTTAAGGGAAAAGAATCACACTTCTCGACCACAATAGGCCAAGCCCCCATCGCGGCCGCCATCTAAGAAATTTTGGTCCCCTAGCCTCCAGCTGCCATCTTGGATATGAGAGGTGGGGGGACCTTGAATCTTTGAAACCTCTATGTTCTTCGTCAACACCTAGTGGTTATCATAGTTTTGTGAGAATAAACTTCCTTTTGTTCTTTTGGCAGTGCCATGAGGTTCCATAGTTCTCTGTCGTCCCAAATTCGATTATTCGGATCTGATGAGTTTATGTTGCTGTGTCAAGCTTTTTTTGTTGGTTTGCTTCTTTGGGGAGTTGAAATTTTTCATCAACATCATGATGAAGATATAATGGTTCGACCGCCTGCACTTCTAGGGGATCATCCCGGCCCAAGTACGTTCATCGATCAAGGCTTTCTATCTTTTTAGCTGGGCGACTCAAGGCGCTTTCAAAAATCAATTATCGGTAATGTTCATGCCTGTGAAAGAGTGCCAACATCGTTTCCCCAATCTAATTGCAGCCTCTTTACCGAAGCCTTTGGAGTATTTCTTTAAGTAGATATTGATACCGTGAAGAAGATGTTTACAAGAGATCTCATTTTAATTCTTCGGCATAGGAGTTACTTTGTATTTTTTTTGGATCTTAGGTCCAAATTAGTGTACCTGCAATTGTTATGTGTATCAAATAGCAAAAGACCTCGTGCGTTGTAACGTGAAAAAATAGCACACACTCTTAACCCCATAACCATTACTCAAGACCACAATAGGTCCACGTAATTTGTTTCAGGGGGGCATCACATTTGTTTTGCCGCTTATCCTCCTTCTCACCCTCACTCGCGGAAGGTTCAATGTTCGCGCAAACCAAAACATGTTTGAATGCGGAGGTAATATCACTCGTGGTGCATAAACTTATCACCAATGTTTACTTTAGTGCCTAAACTTGAGAAATACGTCGAACTAGTTATATAACTTGGCACGAGCGTGTAAATACGATGCTAATTGCTTCAAAAAAAAAATACGGTGCTAATCCAATCCGTAGACGTATAATGCATTGATGTGGCGCATATTTTGATTAGCTTTATGTACATGTCCATGGCCAATGGGCCCCACATGTCAGAATAAAGGGAAAATAAACAAACAGTCCCCGTTAGTACTCGAACTTGACAGGCAAGCTAGATAACGACCAGCCTAACCAATAGATCACTCACGTATTCTTGTCAACTATGGATAATGACGCTCTATATTATAAACGAGCACGCTCGTGTGGTTTAAATTATGCTGCCCATGTTGCACTTGTCAGTTTTTTTAGTATTTTTAAAATGTACGTAAATTATAAACGTTAAACTTTTATGTGTTATTAATATTATACATACAAAAAATAACTTATTTAGGAAAACGTTCAAGTTATTTTAAAAAGTATTGGCATCTTATTTTTGAAAACATATCATATAAATATAATAGTATTTTTGATTATAAAAATGTTTGTATAATTTGGAATAATACAAATATTTTCCAAATTACAACTAATTATTGTTATTTGAAGTATACAAACATTTGAATAATCATATGCACATTTTTATAATTCATAAATTTGTCGCTTAAATTTTTTAATGTAAGTAAAAAATATTCATTATTATTTAATATTTAAATTTTTATAAATATATACATGTGAATATATTTAACTTATATAGAAATTAAGAA
>NC_057800.1:742863242-742870561 GCF_018294505.1 Triticum aestivum
TATCCCCACAGCGCAAGTTCGAATCACAGTGATTGCAATTTTTGACATCGATTTTCCCTTTGTGCTGACATGTGGGGCCCACTAGTCATATAGACATTTATATAGCAAGCCATCTGTTGAAAGGGGTCCCATGCCACTTGTGCATACTAATCAAAATACGGTGCCACCTCAGCACATTCTACGTCCGCGGATTGAATTAGCATCGTATTTGCACGCTCGTGCCAAGTTCTAGAACCAATTTAGCGTATTTTTCAAGTTCAAACACTAAAGTGAACATTGGTGATAAGTTCAAACACCACTGGTGATATTACCTCTTGAATGCGCGTACACCCTCTCCTGATGGAGCTGGGCTGCCAGATCCATCGGTCCAGCACCCCCCTTGCCTTGCCAGGCCCAATGTGAGGAAGCCCATCTTCCGGTTGTCCCTGCGCATTGTTGGGCTAGTCAATTTAGGCCCGTCTTGTTTTTTTTGCTGACCTGCGATTTTACTATTTATTCCTGAGACTGCAGTTTTACAGAAAAACCCTCCATGTTCATGCATTTAATATCTCACAAACCGTGCATCGGATTAAAATAAGTTATATATGAAATATGCTTAGAATCTTGTCTAGTTTCATAATTTGCAACTTTCATGCATGTTTGAAATGTTTAAATTGTTGTTTGGTTTAATTTTCCTATTGCCATGTTAAGATGCTTTAATTCGTAACTTTTTAACCGTAACTCCGTTTGTAACAAACTTTATATGTAAATGGGGTGGAAAATGCCTAGTTTAACATGATGCACTCATCTAGCATGTTTAACAACTCTAAAATTGTGTTTAGGGAAGAACAGTACCATAACCAAAATATGCACATGAGGATTTTTCTGGACTTGTTGCTTGTTGTTCCGGCCTCATTTAAACTTGCCTAGATAGGTAGTTTTCATTTGCTTCACCCTCTTGCCATGTTTAACAACATTTAATATTGTTGGGTACATAAACAAGATCGAACTAAATAAGTCACGTGGTGTTTCGTCAATATGCAACGGAGTTGCATATTGAGCTCCACTTAAGTTGTAGGGTTGTTTGTGCATTTTGCCATGCCATGCCTCATTAAACCGGACATGCATCATACTTGGTTATGCATCATGCCATGATTATGTGGTGGTTATTTACTATGTTGTTTGCTTCTTTCCGGTGTTGCTTCTTCGGGTTAGTTCCGATAACGTCGTGTTTGTGAGGATCTGTTGGCTACGTCTGTTTGTCTTCTTCATGGACTCGTTCTTCTTCCTTGCGTGATCTCAGGCAAGATGACCATACCCTTGAAATCACTTCTATCTTTGCTTGCTAGTTGCTCGCTCTTTTGCTATGCCTATGCTGCGATACCTACCACTTGTTTATCATGCCTCCCATATTGTTGAGCCAAGCCTCGAACCCACCTTGTCCTAGCAAACCATTGTTTGGCTATGTTACCGCTTTGCTCAGCCCCTCTTATAGCGTTGTTAGTTGCAGGTGAAGATTGGAGCTTGTTCCATATTTGGAACATGGATTTTTGTTGGGATATCACAATATCTCTTATTTAATTAATGCATCTATATACTTGGTAAAGGGTGGAAGGCTCGGCCTTATGCCTGGTGTTTTGTTCCACTCTTGCCGCCCTAGTTTCCGTCATATCGGTGTTATGTTCCCGGATTTTGCGTTCCTCACGCGGTTGGGTTATAATGGGAACCCCTTGATAATTCGCCTTGAATAAAACTCCTCCAGCAATGCCCAACATTGGTTTTACCATTCGCCACCTAGCCTTTTTCCCTTGGGTTTTGCGGACCCAAGGGTCATCTTTATTTTAACCCCCCGGGCCAGTGCTTCTCTAAGTGTTGGTCCGAAACGGGCAGCCTGCGGGGCCACCTCGGGGAAACTCGAGGGTTGGTTTTACTCGTAGCTTGACCTATCTGAGTGTGCCCTAAGAACGAGATATGTGCAGCTCCTATCGGGATTTGTCGGCACATTCGGGCGGTGTTGCTGGACTTGTTTTACCATTCTCGAGGATGTATTGCAACCTGGATGCCGAGCCTGATCGGATTGTCTTGGGAGAAGCAATATCCTTCGTTGACCGTGAGAGCTTGTGATGGGCTAAGTTGGGACACCCCTGCAGGGATTTGAACTTTCGAAAGCCGTGCCCGCGATTATGGGCAGATGGGAATTTTTTAATGTCCGGTTGTAGAAAACTTGGAGTTTAACTTAACTAAAATACATCAACCGCGTGTGTAACCGTGATGGTCTCTTTCCAGCGGAGTCCGGAAAGTGAACACGGTGTTGGAGTTATGCTTGACGTAGGTTGTTCTAGGATCACTTATTGATCATAGTTTTATCGACCGTGCCTTGTCTTCTCTTCTTGCTCTCATTTGCGTATGTTAGCCACTATATATGCTAGTCGCTTGCTGTAGCTCCACCTCATACCATTACCTTACCTATAAGCTTAAATAGTCTTGATCGCGAGGGCGTGAGATTGCTGAGTCCCCGTGACTCACAGATACTTCCAAAACCAGCTTGCAGGTGTCGTTGAACCATGCAGATGACGCAACCAAGCTCAAGGAGGAGCTCGATGAAGATCTTGTCCTTTATGTTGTTTCGTTCTAGTCGATCAGTAGTGGAGCCCAGTTGGGTCAATCGGGGATCTATGTAGCTTTTGGGGTAGTCTTCTTTATTTTGGTTCCGTAGTCGGACCTTGTTTGTATTTGGATGTTGTAATGCTTTATTCATGTATTGTGTGAAGTGGCGATTGTAAGCCAACTATGTATCTTTTTCGCTTATGTATTACATGGGTTGTGTGAAGATTACCTCACTTGCGACATTGCTTTCAATGCGGTTATGCCTCTAAGTCGTGCTTCGACACGTGGGAGATATAGCCGCATCGAGGGCGTTACAAGTTGGTATCAGAGCCTTCCCCAACCTTAGGAACCCCCTGCTTGAACGAATCACTGGCGTTGGTGAGTCTAGAAAAATGTTTTGAGTCATTTAGAATTATATATATCGGAGAGTTAGGACTTCTTTTTACTCCTCAGTCCCTTCGTCGCTCTGGTGAGGCATCCTGACGTAGAGTTTTGACTCTTCTCTTCTCAAATTACACTAAAAAAATTAGGATCACGCGGGTATCTTGGAATCATTCCGATGGTTTTGTGACGAGAACATTGTTCTTGGTGCCTCCTGACATTTAGGGGTTGTGGCAGTGTCCCGGGGAACTGAGCTCCGAGGTGTTGTCGTCACAATTTTATCGTTGCAGTTCTGAAATACCTGAGTTTAGTTTTGCCGACATCGAAAATCTCTTTTATGTAGTTGTTGGTGAGATAACCTCGACGCCACCCAGTACTGGGGCGGGAGTTCGGGAGTATTGCCATAACTCGTATAACGGATGCTTTTCGAAGGTTGAGGTAAATGATTTCTGAAGATTTCTTGGTTATGTGTTGAAGGATGGATACATCTAGATGTAGGATTTGTTAGTTTTGGGTGAGATATTATGCTTCCCCTGTATCCCCAACACCTGATTGCATAACCGGAAAATTTCGGGAGTTTATAAGTGGGAATTCAAGTAGCTCTTAGGATATCTTTCCGACAGATGTATGATATGAAATTGGGGTTCGACGTCTAGTGGTCCACCTATCCACGGTTGGTTTTATAGTGGTCTCGTTGTGTCTTAAAGAGTCCTTGACTATGCCGACTCGGGGACGCTTCGTATGTCATGTGCACTGCCTTGTAGATGATGGTGTTGTGCGATCGAGCCTGTGTACGCCCCTCCACGAAAACTTCGGACGAAATCTCTATCATATGTTTGTTCCGGCTTATTTTGCAAGCCAATCTTTGTTTTGTTTTGAGTTGTGGTATGTAACGCCCTCGATGCGGCTATATCTCCTACGTGTCGAAGCACGACTTGAAAGCAATGTCGCAAATAAGGAAATCTTCACAACATCCCATGTAAATAGATGATAAAAGGGGAAGGTACATAGTTGGCTTACACTCGCCACGTCAAACAAAGTACATAAATAGCATTACATCATCCAAACACTCATGGCCCGACTACGGTGCCAAAATAAAAGATCAACCCAACATGCGACACGGTCCCGATCGCCCCAACTGGGCACCACTACTGATCATCAGGGAAAGACACATAGTAACGGCGTGAGTCCTCGTCGAACTCCCACTTGAGCTCAAGCGCGTCATCTGGAACGGAGTCATCAGGCCCTGCATCTGGTTTGGAAGTAATCTGTGAGCCACAGGGACTCAACAATCTCGCACCCTCGTGATCAAGACTATTTAAGCTTATAGGTAAGGCAAGGTAAATATGTGGAGTTGCAGCAAGCGACTAGCATATATGGTGGCTAACCTGTTTGCAAAAGAGAGCGAGAAGAGAAGGCAAAGCGCGAACGAATAACTAGAGAACAACCTGCGGCAAGCATTACTCCAACACCGTGTTCACTTCCCGGACTCCGCCGAGAAGAGACCATCACGGTAACTCACACAGTTGATTCATTTTAATTAAATTAAGGTTCAAGTTATCTACAACCGGACATTAACAAATTCCCATCTGCCCATAACCGCGGGCACGGCTTTCGAAAGTTCAAATCCCTGCAGGGGAGTCCCAACTTAGCCCATGACAAGCTTTCACGGTCAACGAAGGATAAACCTTCTCCCGAGACATTCCGATCAAACTAGGTATCCCGGTTCTACAAGACACTTCGACAAGTTAAAACAAATCCAGCAACACCGCCCGAATGTGCCGACAAATCCTGATAGGAGCTGCACATATCTCGTTCTCAGGGCACACTTAGTTGAGCCAGACGTCGGGTAGGCCAGCCCAAAGTTGCCCCTGGTAGCCCCGGACATCGCTCGGTTGGACCAACACTCAGAGGAGCACTGGCCCGGGGGGGTTTAAAATAAGATGACCCTCGGGCTCCGGAAACCCAAGGGAAAAAGAGGCTAGGTGGCCAATGGTAAAACCAAGGTTGGGCATTGCTGGAAGAGCTTTATTCAAGGCGAACTATCAAGGGGTTCCCATTATCACCCAACCGCGTAAGGAACGCAAAATCCGGGAACATAATACCGATATGACGGAAACTAGGGCGGCAAGAGTGGAACAAGACACTAGGCGAGGGGCCGAGCCTTCCACCCTTTACCAAGTATATAGATGCATTAAGATAACAAGATAATATAGTGATATCCCAACAAGTAAATAATTTTCCAAAAAGGGACGGTCTCCAATCTTCACCTGCAACTAGCAATGCTATAAGAGGGGCTGAGCAAAGCGGTAACATAGCCAATCAACGGTTTGCTAGGACATGGTGGGTTAGAGGTTTGACATGGCAATTTGGGAGGCATGATAAGCAAGTGGTAGGCATCGTAGCATAGGCATAGCAAAAGAGCGAGCATCTAGCAAAGCAAAGATAGAAGTGATTTCGAGGGTATGATCATCTTGCCTACAAAGTTATTAGAGTTGACTGGATCCTTGAAAGCAAACTCAACGGGCTCCTCATTAGCGAACTCGTCTCCCGGCTCTACCCAAGCAAGACAAACAAGCAAGAGTAACACAATGAACCACGTGCAAAGCTCAAACAACATGATGCAAACATGGTATGCTATGCGGGATGCGATATGTGATGCATATGCAAGATTTGACAAGGGATGAATGAACCTGGCCTCAACTTGGAAATCCAAGTGTGCCACTGGAAAGGTGAGGTGATTTCGGTTGAAATCGATATAAAGAACACCGGAATCGGAGGCACGGTTTGGAAATGGCAAGCAATTCAAATATGGCACCGGTCTGCGATAAACAGCAAGTAGTCATCTAAATGCAAGAAGACAAACATGCTACAGCACTCAAAAATGGCAACAAAATACATGGCAGGGATCCATTCATGATGCTTAACAAAGGATGAACACTGAGCTACGGCCAATTCATCCATTAACAGGTTCAAACAAGCATGGCAAAAATGCAATTGGAAGACAGATTTCAGACTTAGTGAAATTAACACAAGTCTGGAATTCCAGATCAGATAGCACACTTTGAAGCATGAAAACTAGATGCTACAGGAACTTATCATGGCAAAGCAAGGCATGGCATGGAGATACTCAAAGAGCTTAACAAAAGTCCCTTAGTGACCTTGAGCCAAAAGGGATCAGAAAATACAATTGCAAGCATGTGAACATGGCAAAAACATAATCAGATCACAGACTTAGAGAAAAACTGGAGCATGCAAATCAGATATCAAGTAGGCATATTTACGAGCTCGATGCACTCACTACAGAGCAAGTCATTACAAACTAAGAATACACCCATCAAGAATACACATAATACAAGCTAGACATGGCAAGACCAACAACATAGCGTGCACGGATGAACTACAACATCCTCGGGAAAATCGCTAACAAGTAGACAATCTGCCCAGATTCACGAAATAGCAAAAGTAGAGCTCGATTGACTCAAGCTAGGGTCCTCCATAATTGCAAACTAAGACATGGATGGATAGAGCACTACAATATTAACAAAAGATCCTTACTGATCATCCTCAAAAGAGGCACGGATCACTAGGAAACAACATGAACATATGGCATATTGATAAAACAAATCAAGGACTTAGTGGAATTGCTAAGTCCCTGAAATCAGCATTAACGAATGCTCCACTTTGCAAGCTTGTGCTAGTCACCACACACATCACAAAAATACATGGATGACACCTATGGAAAGATGGCAAAGCATATAACAAAACATATGTAGAGCTCAGGGGCATATCATGCACACAATAATCATGGCGAAAATGACAAATAGCTATTTGGAGCAGCAGATCTGACAATTAACTCAAGTAGCACTCTTCCAACAGCATTTCGGGCATCAAGATGAACTCAAATGAAAATGATGCAATGAGATGAAATGTTGTGCTCTCTGGGACGAACATTTTGATATGCTATATGCCCAAAACGGATCTATGGATGCAAAGTTACGATGCGATGAACATGGTAAAATAATCTAGGGTTTGAGGCAAAAGTCAACCGAGGGGTAGTTTTAGATCTGAGATCCAGATCGCACGGAAAACGAGGCCGTCGGAGTTACTATAGCTGCCGGACTTGGAGCTCGCCGGAGACGAACTTGCCGCGGAGGAAGGCCGGAGAGGGACTTGGGGGCGCCGGATCCGGGGAGTGGCCGCGAGGATGGGGCGGCGCAGCAGGGCCGGGAGTCGCCGGAGCTGAGGCTCGCCGGCCGGACGATGAGACGGGGCGGCGCGGGACGCCGGACTTGGGGAAGACGGCGGAGGCGGCGATCGGGGCGCGAGGGGGCGAGCGGCTCTCGGGCGGC